>NC_091240.1:6266226-6566226 GCF_040958095.1 Procambarus clarkii
AACACGAGTAAATGTAAAGTTATGGAAATGGGATCAGGTAATAGGCGACCAAAGGGGACAGTTCACAATGAAGGCGAACTGCCTATCTGTGGCGACGCGCGAAAGAGACCTGGGAGTGGACGTAACACCTAATCTATCTCCTGAGGCACATATAAATAGGATAACGACAGCAGCGTACTCTACACTGGCAAAAGTTAGAACATCATTCAGAAACCTAAGTAATGAGGCATTTAGGGCGCTTTGCCATGCCTACGTGAGACCAGTCTTAGAGTATGCCGCACCATCATGGAGTCCCCATCTGAAGAAACACATAAGGAAACTGGAAAAGGTTCAGAAGTTTGCGACGAGGCTTGTCCCAGAGTTACGAGGGATGGGATATGAAGAGCGCCTGAGGGAACTGAACCTTACGACACTAGACAAAAGAAGGGAGAGAGGAGATATGATAAGAACATCAAATACTCAGGGAATTGACAAAGTGGAGACAGATGAAATGATCACACGTAATAGTAACAGAACGAGGGGGACATGGATGGAAGCTTGAAACTCAGATGAGTCACAGAGATGTTAGGAAGTTTTCTTTTAGCGTGAGAATAGTAGAAAAATGGAATGCACTTCAGGAACAGGTTGTGGAAGCAAATACTATTCATAATTTTAAAATTAGATATGATAAGGAAATGGGACAGGAGTCATTGCTGTAAACAACCGATGGCTGGAAAGACGGGATCCAAGGGCCAATGCTCGATCCTGCAGACACAAATAGCCGAGTACAAATAGGTGAGTACACACACACACACACACACACACATACTAATATCATTCATGAGTAGTGGAGGGATGAATTGGTGTGCACACCCGCCATTAGAGTCCTATCTTGAGGTTATCTTGAGATGATTTCGGGGCTTTAGTGTCCCCGCGGCCCGGTCCTCGACCAGGCCTCCACCCCCAGGAAGCAGCCCGTGACAGCTGACTAACACCCAGGTACCTATTTTACTGCTAAGTAACAGGGGCATAGGGTGACAGAAACTCTGCCCATTGTTTCTCGCCGGCGCCCAGGATCGAACCCGTAACCACAGGATCACAAGTCCAGCCTGCTGTCCGCTCGGCCGACCGGCTCCCTGAATGTATCTCAACTTCCTGGGATTCCCTCACAATTGTGAGGGAATTACTCACAATTAACCTCGAGAGGTTCCTCGTTCCCTGAGCGTCCTTCACAACCCCGGTCGGCCGAGCTGACAGCACGCTGGACTTGTGATCCTGTGGTCCCGGGTTCGATCCTGGGCGCCGGCGAGAAACAATGGGCAGAGTTTCTTTCACCCTATGCCCCTGTTACCTAGCAGTAAAATAGGTACCTGGGTGTTAGTCAGCTGTCACGGGCTGCTTCCTGGGGGTGGAGGCCTGGTCGAGGACCGGGCCACGGGGACACTAAAGCCCCGAAATCATCTCAAGATAACCTCAAGATAACCCCTCAGAACCTCGCCTTCACAACCTCTCCCCCCCCCCCCCCCCCGCGACGACACACATCCAGCCTATTACAACCCCTCACACCATGATTGATTGATTGATTGATTGAAGATTGAGCCACATAAGCGGTGGCACGGACCTGAATAGCCCGGGACCCCTCATACCATGCCAATCTAATCACTTTATACCTTGACAGCCTATAGTTACCTCACACTGTCGAGGCATATGATGACGTCACCTGTGCATAGCAAGCATTTGAAGAAGCCACAGCTGGATCTTTGTAAACAGCTGAAGAAGCCACACCTGGATCTTTGTAAACAGCTGAAGAAGCCACAGCTGGATCTTTGTAAACAGCTGAAGAAGCCACCTGGATCTTTGTAAACAACTGAAGAAGCCACCTGGATCTTTGTAAACAACTGAAGAAGCCACCTGGATCTTTGTAAACAGCTGAAGAAGTCACCTGGATCTTTGTAAACAACTGAAGAAGCCACCTGGATCTTTGTAAACAGCTGAAGAAGCCACCTGGATCTTTGTAAACAACTGAAGAAGCCACAGCTGGATCTTTGTAAACAGCTGAAGAAGCCACCTGGATCTTTGTAAACAGGTGAAGAAGCCACCTGGATCTTTGTAAACAGCTGAAGAAGTCACCTGGATCTTTGTAAACAACTGAAGAAGCCACAGCTGGATCTTTGTAAACAGCTGAAGAAGCCACCTGGATCTTTGTAAACAACTGTTGAAGCCACAGCTGGATCTTTGTAAACAGCTGAAGAAGCCACCTGGATCTTTGTAAACAACTGAAGAAGCCACCTGGATCTTTGTAAACAGCTGAAGAAGCCACAGCTGGATCTTTGTAAACAGCTGAAGAAGCCACAGCCGGATCTTTGTAAACAGCTGAAGAACCCACCTGGATCTTTGTAAACAGCTGAAGAAGCCACCTGGATCTTTGTAAACAACTGAAGAAGCCACCTGGATCTTTGTAAACAACTGATGATATTACTCGAGGAGGAGGAGGCCGGCCAAGCCACCTGCTGAACTGTAAACACGTGATGACGTCATATCCGCCATTGCACAACACCCTAAGCTACTCCGTCGTCAGAGAATGAGAGGAAGACTGAGAGTGCAACTGATACTCAGACCTGATCCTTAAAACTAATATTTAAATACCTCAAGAGACGCTGAGCCAACGTTTGGCACTCGGAATGGCACTGTGACCCCACTTGACCCCTGACGAGTGACGGGCCAAGAAAAGGAGGTCATTGGCCGGTGGATGCAGCATCTTAAAACAGCATCAAGACATGAAGACTAAGATAGGACGAAGAAAATAAGCATCCTGTGCGTGTGGCAGGTTTGATACTGGTTTGGTTGGGCGCATGAGGAACTATGGAGGGTCAGCGTATGAGGTATGAGGGGTCATTGAGCAACCTCCTGCCAAACACACCGAAACTAAGACGTTGGTACAACGTTCGAACAAGTTTTTTAACACCTAACCAGTTATAACAGCCAATATAGCAAGTTGTAACAACGTTCTAATACGTCATAAACACGTTAAGCCAAGATGTAACAACTTTATTACAAGTTGTAACAAGCGGAAAATAGAGACAGTTTCGGTTTGTGTTTCCAGGGAGCTGTCTCCTCGAATAGTACATCGCACTTTGACTTCAAAATCCCCGTCGTCAAAATATGGTGTAGTTTGAATTGTAGCGGGTCAAATTGACGGGCTGTTGTGTTTTCTATTTATTGGTCCATCGGTTAGGCTAGGTTAGGTTCGGGCTATTTAGTATATAATTATTTTTTGACGTTGTGACAACTGGAGAGGGCGGGTTGGTGTGTTCAAAACACGTGGTCAATGTTTGTTCTGGAACAAATGACTTCAAAACAAAAACACTGATATTCTCTCCCGGGGAAGCTATCAAAACTTCTCCCCTTAAGACGACGCGAGGACCCCGAGAGATTATGTGGGACAATGTTTACACAAGATCAGCTGACTGGTAGACAAGACGTGTCAAGATCACACACACACACACACACACACACACACACACACACACACACACACACACACACCTACCTTGGTTGGATCAGGAATCACCTTGGTTGGCTCAGGAATCTATACACCAGTTGATTGACAGTTGAGAAGCGGGACCAAAGAGCCAAAACTCAACCCCCGCAAGCATAAATCGGTGAGTACACCTCCTCCAATGCCCCCAGGAACCAGCTCCTCTTTCCTAACATCTCCCTCAAATATCTACCCCTCAAATGCCACCCCCCTTCCCCCACCACCTACCAATTAACCACCCCCTATCCTTGCTTCACGAACCAAATAAGTGCCCCTCATTCCTCCCCTCACCAAGTATAGCTGCCCCCTTGTCTCACAAGAGCGCCACCCATTCCTGAAGTGCCCACCATTAACGCGGGCAACGCCATGTTAGGTGGACAAGGGCGTGTAACATGAGGCGGATAGTGAAGGAGACCTCACAATCTTCGGAGGCAAGTGGATTGTGAATAGCGGCCAATCCGTCTTCCTAATAGATCGTGACGCATTTTGACGTACACCCAAGGCCAAGAATCGTCGTACTAGAGAATGATAGCGGCACGGGAAATGGACATTCGGTCCCGTTTTCTGTTCTGGGTCCTCTTGGTAGGTTAGGGTAAGGGGCACTATAGCACGACAGTTTTTTGGCGTTGGGAAACGTTAGGAGGACGGGCTAGGGGAAGAGGGTGACATATGGGGGAAGGTGTGACTCACGATCTACGTTCTCTGGGTTCGATCCGCAGGCGGGGACACCTGATGCCTCTGTTCACCTAGCAGTAAATATAGGTGCCCGTGAATTACGCAACTGGTGTGGGGTTGCATCCTGGAGGAAGGTCAGTAGGTCGACCTAAGGAGGAAGGGGGATGACCTTGATATAGGCCCTGAGCACAGCTTAGGCTTTTTGTCCCCAAAGTGGTACTGTGGCAAAGTTCTCGGTGTTAACAAGTTTCCAATTTATAGTGTACTGAAGAAATCCACAAGGGCCGTGACGAGGATTCGAACTTGCGTCCGAGAGCATCCCAGACGCTGCCTTAATCGACTGAGCTACATGGTAAATTGTAAATAGCAGCCCCCCCTCCTTGTGGATTTGTTCTTTTGATGCATCACGCAATTGTGATTTCTGTGTATAGTGTTCTGTCATAACGTATTCGAACCCACGTGAACTAAACAACCCTAGTCTGTCACTGAGGATATGACTGTTGAGCAGTCTGGGGGAACATAATAATCTTTACATGAGGGTTAGAAATAGCCTAAGCTACTCTATCCCTTTGAGATGTATTTCTTTCTTGTCTCAATAAACATACTTGAACTTGAGGGGTAGAAATAGCCTAAGCTATGAACAAATCCGCAAGGGCCGTGACGAGGATTTGTTCATTTGATCCATCACGCAATTGTGATTTCTGTGTGTAGCCTAAGCTACTCTATATCCCTTTGAGATGTATTTTTTCTTGTTTCAATAAACATACTTAAACTTGAACAAACTTTACATTAAACAGGCACACAGTATAATATCTTATGATCAATAACCATCAGGAGTTTGACAGGAATAATATACTAAGTATACAATTAGTATAACTTACCTTTATAGGGCTTGATATGTTAAAAATCTCTTCAACTTGGATATGCGTGTAGCCTAGTTGTGTGTGAACATTATCTCACCTGCAAACTACTGTACTCTCAACAACCACAAGAGTATTCAAAAGAGTACAAACAATTGAGTACTTCCACATAAACGACGAAAATCAACACATTCAGTATTAATAAATGGTCCTAATTTGGTTTGGTATTGGGCTCACCTCCTCCCATCAACGGCAAGAGGATTGAAAAGTTCGTGGCACTAGTTTACAAGATAACTTAAGATTTTAAGGGTTGAGAGACGTTAATCTTCTTGTTTGAGGAGCTGTTCACTTGAGACAGTTAAGCAAGTCCCAGCTGTGTCTGGGGTACAAGTGACAGGATGAACAAGCCAGCGGGTTTTCTTCCTATTGGGGAGTGTTGTACATGTTTCTATGGCGGTATGTCCACTGACAGGATGAGTGGCGCTGCCCAATAAACTCGCCCCTCGGGGCAAAATTAAAAAAAATAAAACTAGTTTACTAACAAGCACGTATAATTTAGCCCTGAACCATAATCCAGAACTAAAGTCATCTCTCAGAATGTATATATACACAGAGAACCAGGGTACACCTCTCTTGTGTATATATATCCCTTGAAATGGTCCGTATATAACACCACGTGAAAGTGTGTTTAGGGAGCAGCGCAACGCTTCCTCCCCGCACCACGGTACAAGCGCCACTGACCTCCAGCGCCACAGGGCCGGGGGATATATACTCTTGAGAGGTGTATTATACCTCACTTCTCGATGTATATACACACTCAAGAGTTAACATTTACCCCCTGGACTATATTCCTGGCTAAAGTATACAATTCCTGGCTGATCATTTAGCTATACCAACAGCCTTATTAACCCTCCTGTAGTTCAACAGCCGTGAACTAGGCTCCTTCACACCTGCTTCTTCGTCATTCTGAAGAGGTCGTCAACATACAAGTGACCTCAGGATGTAACGCATAACTGAGGAAGACATTTTTTTCCTTAGAGCAGACGACAATTATATTGTTGTATGATAGGCTAGGCTGCATCCGCTACTCTTTACTACGTCATTGTGTACCTACGTCATCGTGTACTACGAGTGGCAATAACGGCAATACAGTACTATGGTATTATTGTAATTCATATTATAATACAGACGAGAATTTATAATGTATAATATTGTTAAATATGAGCGAAAAAGTAATATTAATAATTCTAACACGAATTTTCTCAATATTTCTTATGTTTCTTTTTACTCTCGATGGTAATTGAAAAACCAATTCTCCAAAATTCATTTTTATTTCTAGTCTGACGCGATGCTTGAACGCGTTTCATAATAACTTATTACATTTTTAAAGACTTTAGTTTACACCCACAACTAACCTGAAAACACTAAACGGTCAGCTAATCCATCATACTTATACTTGCATTTGGGCGAGGTGATAGGGTGCAACAGTTTTGGATGAGGTGAACAAACTTGTGACAAATACAAGACAGAACACGAAACTGTGGGTATTAATTGGATATGAGAGCATAAGAATGGAAGTAACTGCAGAGGGCCTATTGGCCCATACTTCCTCTTGATGCTTCTATATTGGTTCAGAGTCTTGAAGTGGGTAGAATATAGCTGTGCATTAATTGGCTGTTGATTGCTGGTGTTGACTTTTTGATGTGTAGTGCCTCGCAGATGTTGAGCCGCCTGCTATCGCTGTACCTATCGATGATTTCTGTGTTGTTTGTTAAGACTTCTCTGGTGATGGTCTGGTTGTGAGAGAAGATTATATGTTCCTTTATGGAGCCCTGTTGTTTATGCATTGTTAATCACCTGGAAAGAGATGTTGTCTTGCCTATATACTGAGTTCTTTGGGACTTACAGTCCCCAAGTGGGCATTTGAAGGCATAGACGACATTGGTTTCCTTCCAGGCATTCTGCTTTGTGTCTGGAGAGTTTTTCATGAGTAGATTGGCCGGTTGTTTTTTTTATAGTAAATCGTCAATTGTATTTTCTGTATTTTGTCTGTAGGGATGACGTTCCTATCAACAATATCATTCAGGACCCTTTCCTACGTTTTATGAGCTGTCAAAAAGAAGTTCCTGTAAAATAGTAATAGGGGGTACATGTGTTAGTTGACTCTTCAGAGGTTGCATGGCATTTTACCTTTCTTCTTATGATGTCTTCAGAGTTACAATTGTCACAGCCAGTGTTGGACTTACAGGTATGATTGAAAAAACCTTACCAAGAGTTCTGCAAACATACCAGTTTGTATTTCGGTTAGCATAAATACATTTTTTTTCAGAATAATGCCCATTGGAATTTTTAAATTCATGTCCTGTGATTCATTCCAAAGTTGGTTTACAGGAATGCAAGGTGGCCAAGTGGATACCAGTAAAAACATATAGTAGAGAAATAAGAACCAATAGCATTCACAACAGACATGGAATTACCAAGGATAAATCCATTTAGGTGAAAGACTAGGGCTCTATCTATACGCATACACAAAAGTGGAGTGTTAACCAAATAGGCAGACACAAACAATAGCCACTTAATTAATTTTGGATTTTGAATGACAATACTGAATACAGGTCATACACCCAAGAGTTACAGAAAATGGAAGGACACTGGTATCAAAAGAGACTTTAGCAATGCTCAGGATCTTTGATTGTTTACCCTGTAGAAGTCAGGTATATGTGAGCACAGAAAGTACAAGATGACCCTGACTTTCAATGATGGTCTTAACATCATGGTAGGCATTTAGGAATCATGGTAGGCATGTTGTGTCCTCAAACAACACTTGAGGTGAAAGATAGTTCCTACACATGTACCATGTTCAGTGAAGGGGGATTGAGAGTTTAACTGTCAATCTTGTTAATTTTAATCAGGGAGTTGCTAACCTGGAGAAGTTCCTGTACGCATCTAGCTTGCTCTTTCATTATACCTTCAATAATACACAAAATTATAACACAGAGGTCAACACAGTTGGGCCAATACTGAAAGGTTCAATTTCTGGGATAATATGGATACAGTAGTAAATGCCGATCACGTCTGAGGAGCTGGATAGCACACCAAAGACAAATACAGGTGCTAACTCCTCAGTGCCTACTTGACCTTAGTCCAACTAAAAGATTTGACTGATTTACCTGGCCAATACTGATCCTCCCATTTTATCCTTAGTCCTCAATAAAGCAGCAAGTTGCTTCCCAGGAGATGCAGCTGCCTGGCCAGACTTAACTTCCAGATACTGTACATATACTGCACTGGTAAACATGGGATTATGGATCTTCATACACACTGAATTCCCAGGCGAGAGCTCCTCACCTTATGCCACAAAAAGCGCTCAAGAGCCACCCTCAACTGCCTTTTAGATCATTGAAGCACTTTATATCAAGTATAGAGTACTCTTGTATATTCCACTTTACTGTCCTGAAATTGGTTTACTGGTTTGCATTTTATTTAAAGAATTAAAATAAAGTACTTACCTAGATGTGTTTGAAGACTCAACCTTCAGTTCTTCAAACATTCTGTAGTTCACCACAATATCTCTTTCTATTCTTTCTATTGCTTTTCTTTTCAAATTTATATTTATTATTGTGATGAGTTAGCTTCAACTACTTCCCTTAACCCATTACACTTATATTACAATTCCTTGTTATCTCCGTGACTCATCTGCACTTCTCTTTCTTCTGTTCCTAGCTTTGAATGCCCAACCACTTGGGTTGGACGGAGTGATGGTTTCGCTTCATGCAAGTCGGCGTTCAATTCCCGACCGTCCCAAGTGGTTGGGCACATTCTTTACCCCGTCCCATCCCAAGTCCTTATCCTGACCCCTTCCAAGTGCTATACTGTATAGTCGTAATGGCTTGGCGCTTTCCCCTGATAATTCCCTCCCTCCTAGCTTTGAACATTGATTTGTTGTCATCTTTGTAAATTTACCTTAGAATCTAATACGTCATTATTATGTCGCCACCAGAAACAGTTTAACTATTAACGATTCATGCTGTAGGGGTAAGTTTGTTTATGTTATACCTCAATGAGATTTTACATGCCTACTCTACCACATTTAACTAGTAGGCTTAAATAATGGTTTCATTTTAATAATGCAATTTCTTTGATGTTTATTGCAGTCAATGTATTTACAAAATAATCAACATTTCCTGAAGCTTCCTCCTGAGTCAAAGAAATACCATATATAATATACCACTTCTCACAATAAATAAATATGGCTTTAAAATTAAATGTTCTTTTCAAAGCTGGTTCCTTAGTTGCTACCTTGAGCCAGTGGCTTCTCCTTAGTTGCTACCTTGAGCCAGTGGCTTCTATGGGTCTACAGAGAAGAATTCTAATTCACCAAGCTCTAATAAATAGTTCAACCATTATGACTAGTAAATTTGCAAATACTCTAGTCCGTAGTTGGAGAAGGAAGAAAGGGGTGAATCTAAACTTGAGCCATCACCGAGACCAACTTCTTGTAATATATAACAACAAATATTAAATTCAATAAACACCTTCCAAGCAAACCTGTGAATAAAATAATGTTAAATTGCTATGCCAGAAGTTGGGCAATCAGTCAGTGCTGAAGTCACCACCAGATGCAGCACCACTGCCACAACAGGATCAGTGGAGCCAGCAACACCACTAATTGCCAGGCCATCCAAGCATGCTCTGCAAAGACTGAATAAAGAGATGGAAGGAGAGTAATTGAGGGATTGGATCAGAAAGGAGCATTTCATTTCACTTAACTTTCTATTTCTCAGCAAAGGCTGCTCGGTTACCCAACTAAGCCAGCTACAATGGCAGAAGAAGGCCTAGGCACCACCAAAGTAGGGGAGCAACTTAAGGGAAGCTCCATCAAATTGAAGCTTAGTGGCATGCAAACAACTGGCCACACAGAGTGAAGTTACTGTTAAAGCATGAAAAGCTCATGCACAGTGACAAAATTTCAATGATAAATTGAAAGAAATTCATCTTAGTTACTACTGCAGTTGATTGGTCTCTAAAGCTGTAATAAGAAAAACAACTTTCATACCATGTTGTCAGCTTATTTTGAAAGCAGAGAAAATGAACACTGGCAGAGCAATTACTGTCTTGGACCAACCAAGTGATCTCTGGTTGGTCCCCAGATAAGCTCTGCCCACACTGTACTCATATATTTCAAGAGTTTCATCATGAATATGTAAAATGGTTAATGAAGTGATTTTCAGACATTCTGAGAGAGGCTGATGCATTTTAAAGTCATTGGAATGTCTTTGGTAAATTAAAGATGCTATGAAAATGTGTCACTGGATCGCTAAATTGTTAAATTAACAGAGTGAGAATAGACATTATTTAACTCAAATTTTCATCTGAAGGGGGATATATTGCTTCCAAAGTTTGTTTTTTTATTACAGAGTTGCTCACTCAGTGGTGGCTCGAATTTAGATTCACTAATATCTCACTTCCCCAACTCTGCAAACAAGTAATTACAGTCTGGAAAGCAGAATGTCCTTGTAGCTATACACCGTAAGCCGCTAGCTCAAGGGAGCAAACGAGGAACCTTAGCTCAGAAATACGTATAAAAGCACTTAAATAATTTACAACCCACATTCTGGTATTGTGTCCAGGTAAATTTAAAACACAAAAAGATTTGAATGTACAATCCACATTCTGGTTACTATACTGTGTCCAGTTAAGTCTAAAAAATGACAGCAGCATATGCTTTTTTCTATTACATGCCTATAGAATGTGCGAATTTGTTTTCTAGCATATAAAACATTCTTATACAGTATCACAACCTGTTTTTAATATTTTGTCAAGAATTTAAATTTAAATGACTGCTACAAGAGCATGTCGGGGGATGACCAGTGCTTGCATGTGCATGCACGTACACATTGGTGTGTACATGTAAGTCATGCCCGTGTGTACACATGTACATTATTTGCGATTATTGTAATGTATATGCTGTACATATGTGTGCATATATACAGTTAAGTGTGTGTGTGTTTCATTTTATGCATGGGCTAAAAGGCTCATGCGTCAATGTGTCCACACATACCCTAGTAACTATAATACTGTACAGTACTGTCTATATCGTACATTTATCTAATAAAAGTATATATGGTATATACAGGGGGATTTAAACTTCTAAAAATGTACACATATCTCTGATGTTTGTGCAATATGCTTCCTATAATTTCACATAGCTTTACATAATTAAGAATTTAAAAGACTAAAAAACAATTCTAAAAATTCATTGGGTTTATCAGCATGTAACCAGTGTCCTGCTCCTTCTATGTAATGGAATGAGGATTGAGGAAAAAGTTCCAGAATTGCTTCTTCATCTTCCTTCCTAGGGGGAAAAAATATTTTAATTAAACCATTGTTTACATAACCATGCAAACACTTAAGTGTAAATAATTCATTTAACAAAATGGTATTTGGTGATTAGCAATCTCTCTGGCACAGTAACAATGAGGTTTATTGGTGCCAAGTGGTCATGACGGTCATTTAGTGTCCATATCAGACGTGTAATCTCGGCATGACACCCCCAACGGGAAGTCAAACTGGACAAGCTGTTTATCCTTACAGGATAAACGTCCTGTCCTGTCCTGTTTACGTCAGGACGTCCTGACATGTCCTGTTTATCCTAACAGGATAAACAGGACGTGTCATTTTCACTCCCACTTGCCTTCTCTCAGTGGGGCAGGGAGCAGATAGGAATCACAGATTCACCCACTACTGAGGTGACCCATTTTTATATGAAAGACACAAAACACTTAATTCCTTATGAGAATGTACAGGACCACTATACTTCTGGTCTTATGAAGCAGTGAAAAGTTGCTAAAGGATGACTGCTGGAGTGTTGTTGTGCTTGTATATACAGTATATACTTGATGCTATACAACGCAAATGATATAACATATTGACAAGCGATATTTGTCTTTATTAATATTTATAACCAATTTTCCCTCCGCTGCTCCCCACCCCCATGAAAGTAAGAACTGGATAAGCTAATGATAATAACTCATAAAATATGAACAACAAATGATAAAGGAAATATGTTAACCACATGGAATAAGCTAGATTCTGCCTATATGCTATTACTGTATATTAAATAGAGGAATTTTATTGCAGTCACATTGATATAGTAGATACTTGTACTAACAAGTACGGTAACTGCTTTCATTTCTATCAACCACTCACCTCAGGTAATCTGATAATTCACCTCCAATGAAGGCTGTTTCACCCTCATATGCTCTATATTCATCTAAGATTGGGAAGGTAGATATAAATGGATTGAAGTTTTTTGCAATAGACTCAATATTAAGTCTCCATTTGTAGCCTTCTTCGGTGCTAATAAGGTTGGTGAGTAAAAACTGCCGCAAGTTCAGTGCCTGAAAACAACAATACTGTAAACTTTTAAAAACAGGTAATATATGGTCAGTATTTATCATTTTCATCCTTAGAACACTTTGTTAATGCAAAGATAACAACATTAATTCAAGCTGCAATGATATCAAGTATACTGTAGATCAACTTTACTCTTTCGCCCCTAATGTGTCGCCATTATATACAATATCACCATCTCCTTTCATTCTTTCAGGGATAAAGGAGACATTGACCTGGAAAAGTTTTACAGGGGAAAAAAAAACACTTGGAGAGAAATCAGACCTTTCATATCATACTCGATTTGGGTTAGTGTTGGCCTTAAGGCCTATTAACCACGGAAAGCTTATTAAGGCCACCACACTAGCATACCGACCAGCTAGCAAGTACCTGTATACTTTAGTCCTGAACATAAATCAGAGCTAAAGTAAACTCTCAAGTAAATACACAGAAACGGGGTAAAACTCTCGGTGCATATATATCCATGTGCACGCCTGGTACCATTGCCGGAAAACTTGGTCCACCACACTTGAACACAACGTCCACAACAGTACTGTATTTCAGTCATTTCATTGAATAGGAGTAAAAGTACTCCAGGGGGGAAAAAAAAGCGTTGAATGTAATGAAACACCATTTTCTGGGCGAGACCTGGAGGCTACCCGGGTCTCGGAGGCTTCCCTGGGTGCTTGGCCCGGACGATGGCAGACATAGAGTGCTCCTAATCCCATGTGCATTTCTATAGGCTATTGCTCCTCGTACCTCTCTGAGGAGGCCAGGCTCTGGCTCATGGTCCCTGGTAGGCCTAGAACTCCATTCATACTGACTGATACCAAAGTCTAATAATATACATATCAGCCTGGATAGCTCCTCAGAGTTATCCAGGCTCCCCCCCCCCCCCAGAAAAATCCCATTTAAATTTTGGTCACTGCCACTCCTCATGTTTTTAATCCCCCCAAGCTATCAAATTTTCTTAAAACACGTATCATATCCACAATTCGCTTTCCTCTCCAGGGGTGCTACTCTCACAAACACACTCTCAAACCCCCAATAACCATTTGTTCCACATGACTATACTACAGAAGCATAATCTGTATAATCGTATGCAATACTAAAGTCACACTTCCTGCCTTTGCTTTAGTAATATTCAAAGCTTATTTGCTCACTCACACCTCTCTGTAACTGCATCACCACAGTTCCTCATTGTACTGCCCTTCATGACAGTTTTATCTTATACATTTTCATGATCATAAAGTACAAGGATTACAACAATAAACCCAAACCACATGAAGGAAAAGAAATTAATGTGATGATACTTCGGTCCTTAACAAGTCGTGTCAAGTTAGCAAGGGCTTTGAGTTTTTACGAATAGGCTGGATGGTCATTCTGGGCTACACTGAATGTTTTGCAATACTTGGTAGCACCTATAATGACTAAATAAGAGACAGAGTGTAAAGCTTGATGCGTCACTGGTGCTACCATGTTGTATTGTCTGACTATTTATGATCCTGTCCAGTAAGACAAAGTGGATCAAGCAGCAGCCAAATGTAACAGCTCATTAATGAACATTAATAAATAGGATATATTTTTGTCTTTTTACTATGCCTGTGCCATCAACCATAACTAATGACTGGAATACTGAAATATAAATATCATGTTTTAATTGTACTGTACTGTATATGCAAAGCGCCTCTCTAAGCAGGGCAGTTGGTCACTCCAAGATGCAAGGGCTGAGTTTACAGAGAGTATTTACATTTCATATAATGACTGTTTAAGAAATTTATTCAGAATTAACAAGCCATAAGGTCTAATTAAAGTATTATCACAAAATTAGTCTACTAATTAGTGACAATGAACACAACTACTACATATATATATATTAAATGTGAGAATTCACTAGTAAAAAGATTGAAGACAATACAGTAAAACCATAAAGCTTCGTACTCACTGGTACAGCTGGTTTCAGTATTTCATCTGTGTACTTCCGAGCTTCCTGCATATTGAGGTGTGGAGGTACCTCTATTCGCCGCATTATTTCCAAAAAGCGTGGCAAACTTGATATGTCTCTGGAAGTTCCCACAGGTGAAACGTCCAGCACAAACAACTTGTCCACAACAGATGGCTGAAAATTTGGTTAATTCAAAGTAATAGAAAGTAATAATACTGTATGCTGAGCTGGAGGTAAGCCAATTATCCATGGCAAATAGTTATAGAGGTAAGATAATATTCAAATCTTAAAGAAAATCTTTACTTTCATAGCCTTGCTTTCTCTAATGATATTGCAACAAAATTATATACAGCAAAGCCTTAAAATTTAAGGAAAATAACACAAAAACCTTCACAGCATTTTGGTCTCACTTTGTGCAGATGTGAGTATTGTAAGAAACACGTTATCATAAATACATAGTACTGTAGATACAGAATTGTGAGCATATCAAGCAGAACTGCAGAATTGTGAGCAGAATACAAGAATACACCAAACTGCAGAAGGCCTATCAAGCCACTTTTCTTGTATATTTCTCTCTCTCTCTCTTTTCTCTCTCTCTCAAGTTCAGCAGATTCAATCTGCTATTAGCCCAATAGTAGCAGATTGAAGCTACAACAGCTTAACTCATCAAATCTATATATGTATCAGTCATCTAAAAATTGCATTGCCTTCATATATTGACAAATGCCAAAGAGGAACTGTAATTTAACCAAGTGCATCGGGAAAGAAATATCTAAACTCTAATGTACAAGAAGAATGAAAATTAATAAAGAAAAGAAATAGGGGCCCAGGACACAGTCTATGGTTACAAGTAATGTCATCCGTCCTCCAAAGTACAGCAGGCTGAACTTTACCGCTACCCATGATGCAACACATTTTGGCCACACTAGGACAGAAAATATGGTCTAATAAGACCTCAGACATGTGACAGCCCAGGCACAGCCCTTCATGACTCCACAATAGACTGCCAACAATGAAGCACTAGGAAGGAAAACAAGGTTGCACACTGAAGGTGTTCTCCAGTGCCTCCCAAGTACCACCTCAATCCTGCAGAGATGTCTCAAGGTTTCCTGTGTCATCGGTACAAGATTGTTGCCCCGCCTTCACTGTCATACTCTTGTCCAATAAGACCAAGAATACTCTTAACTTAGGGAGTAACCAAAATGGAATAGCTCAGAAATAGTTTCCTTATCATTAACATGTGATAAATTCTGAAAAACATCTAATATTAAAAATATAAACATCAACAGCTTGGCAGCATAAAAATATTCTGTAGGTATGAATACAAATACAGTAGTATAAATAGTAAATACTTGTTCTTAATCACCAAGATAAAGTTAACAGCGTCATCTTTAAAGATATTGTATAATGTACATAACAATCTTAGATACAGATATGTATTCATATGATCTACCGTATATCAGTAAAAAAAATTTTATTTATATATAACTACAGGGGTACCGCGGTTTAAGAGTTAAATCCGTTCCTGGAGACAGCTCGTATTCCGAAAACTCATAATCCGAAGCTAATTTCCCCACGAGAAATAATGGGAAATGAATTAATCCGTTCCTGACTACCCCAAAAACCTCACTTCAAACTAAATTTTATACCTAATTCATCTAAATAAACCTACAAAACTATGTTCAAGTTATTACTTACCCTTGCTGATGACTTCTGTTGGCATATGGAAGATGGTGACGAGGAGGGAGGAGGAGAGGTGTTACTGTTTGGAAGGGGAGTCCCTTTCCATTATAACATCAGGCAGTGAGGACTTCACTGGTGTGCACTCTGGCACATTTTGCCTGCATACCACGAGGACTTGCTTGTCTTACTAAGAATCTGTCTAAAGACACTTGTTTTTCCCTACATTTTACCAATTGTCTGTAGTAAGACATTGTCATTTAAAAGGTCAATGCAACGGCCTGCTACAGCTTTATCTGGGTGAGTTTTTTCAACAAAACTTTGCAGTTCTTCCCATACTTCACACATTTTCTTAATGAAGAAGGGACATCCTCTACTGCCTCTACTCACAACTATTTTCTTAGGTTGAACCTTACCACTGGCTTTTTTGGGACCCATGGCGAGATATATAATACAGTAACAACTTTTATGCTCAAATGGCCAAAAATCCGACAAAAAACTGTAAATCCTTGTAAAGAATTCAGGCGGGATAGTCACTGGGTGTGAGGCACTGGTAAACTGAGGCGAGATCGCCGTGCCACCACGCACTAGTCGGCGTGCACGCGTATCAACACCCTCATCTTCCGAGGCAACGCTCATATTCCAATGTAACTTTTCCAAGCAAATCCTGCTCGTATTTCGAAAAACTTGTATACAGGGACACTCATATTCCGAGGTATCACTGTATATATAAATACTGAAACGCTGTGCGTATTAATGGCTTTAGGCATAGTATATACTAACTATTTAGAAATCCAACATTCTGCTTGTAACTCATTTTGTATGTACTTTTACCTAAATAAGGAATTAATTATTATTATTATTATATGAAGTGTCAAAAATAGAGAATACTAGATACTGTACCTTCTTCAGAGCAACAGACATGACAGCACGGCCTCCCATGCTGTGGCCGACGAGTACTGCCTTAGGAATTCTGTGCTCGTCGAGGAAAAATAAGATATCTTCGGCCAGCAAGGGGTAACAATGCTGCGATGTATGTGGACTGTCACCATGATTGCGAGCATCCACTGTGTAAACCTGAAAAGGTTATTCAGAACTTCCCAATATCAAAACTCCCACTTCCAGCAAGACAACTTAATTTATCTCAATTGTGGGTAGTCAGTATTATTTAAATGTAAAATGTTAAATCACACAACAGCTACTAGCGGCTTCAAACGTACTGGAGCGGTAATCCAAGTCCGTTATATTCCCAATAGCCTTTTTACAACATTCCAACATGTTCACAGCCAATGAAGACACACTTCCATTTTTACTGGCTGTGGTAGCAACTCCAGACTCAAAACATGAGTTGACTAGTAAATAATTGCTGCTGCCTGCATGAAGAATGGGTAAATTTTGCTTTGGTTGCGATTTAGTCTACAACAAAATAAAAGAACGTGACAAAAAGTTTTAAATATAAATATAGTTTTTACACTCTAGTAAAATTCCACTGCCAACAATGATACAATACATACTGCAAATGAGGGTTTCTGATTGCAATGAAGTAAATATGAATTCATATGGTGTGACTACTTCACTCCTCTAATCTTGACTCTCAACAAAATATATTTATATAGTATAACAAAACCTGAACTGTAAAAGTTTGTTTTTACAACTAAGCTGAAGCAACAGACCAGTTACATGCTTGACAACAAAAATATAGTATGATATCACAAAAGTGACAATGTAGGAATTCATTTAACTTAAAATTCAAAGTATTTCTGAAATATCCATTAGACAGTTCTGGAAAGAGGAGTTAAACCTACTAAAATATTTAATTTGTCACTGTTGATCACTTTTTAGTATTGTTCCATACTTGAGAAATATGTAACTATAATTAAAAAAAAAAATGCAGTACAATACTTACATGTCTTCCAGTTTTTGCATTGATGACCTTTCCAAGTGATTTCCAATTTGTTTTGGAGCCCATCAAGCCATGCATAATGATAATTGGTGGTTCCTTACTAATCTTCTCGGGTACAGTTTGTTGCAAGGAAGTATATGCCATACTGACTGGAGCATAACTAGAAAGGCATGAAAGAAGCATTAGTGGGCCAAAAATAAATTCATAATTTTGTCAGCAAGTTATTATTTAATTGTAAGTGCTAACCAACAAATAATCATATTGTTTATGTACCTGTACTGCAAATTCATTCCAAGTCACTAAATGTAAAACTATAACAATCTACAAGTTGTAAAGGGAAAACAGAGAAAAGTTACTGAACTTTGACCACATAAGATACATGTAGTGGTCAATTTGAATATAAAAACATAAATAATAACTTTACAGAAAAATCTATGGTGCTGTATCAATGATGAGATACAGAATGACACAAAAATCTAATCTGCAAATGCAATATTTACCAAGATATTAACTAAAATTTGTGGGCAAGTGATCTTAGTAATCATAAATTGTTTGGTCACCTGGGTGTTTGTATTTGTTAAAGAATTTGGCTAGTATAAATATGTACTGAACATTGTATTATTATCTATATTATAACAATCTTCCGCACAATATTATTTGGCATAACAGTATATAATTCGAGCACACATTCAGCACCGCTCCTGTACCAGGTAAGTCCACTACAGGCTCACCATAGCCCGTGCTACTTGCCTCGCTCCTGTGCCAGGTAAGTTACGGGCTCACCATAGCCCGTGCTACTTGGAACTTGTTCCGAGCAGCTGAATCTATAACAACAACGTATATAATTCCTATAATAACATACTATAAACTAGACTAATAAAGTACAGCAGGTTTTTTTTATGTTTAGTCTGAACTTATTGTTGACGTTCATGAGTGGACTTTTTGGCTCAGGCTGGAAATGATGAAAGTAGAATCACCTGGAAATATTTTAAGCTTGTGAAAGTTAGAAGTATTAAACAAACCACTAATATAGTATAACCAAGATATAATTAATGTCACAGTACGAGATGTGATGTCATCAATTACTTCGTTCTCGACTCACAATTAGGATCCTGGCTTCAATTCACGGGCAGAACAGAAATGGTTGGGCACATTTTCTTTCACTTAATACTTTGGTTCATGTAGCCTAAGAAACTGAAGAATTTTCTTAGGCTAATAAAGAAGCAAACTGGGAATTCATTTTTGTAGTGAACATAACAAATCATTGCCTAACCCTAAAATATATAGTTGTAACAATTGGAAAAGGAGCTTTATTGAAATGCCTGCATATGATTTGACCTTACTCTAACTAACCCAACCTAGCTTAACATTAAATACAATTAAAAAAACATGAATATGATTTATGCCAAGGGACTGAATTCAATATGACCATATACAGAAGAAAAACAACTATAAAAGTGACTGAAAAAAGGATTCATTGTTAAGTTTGTCATTAAATTACTTGATACTTTGTGGCATTGTACTATACTAAACACTTATTCTGTCGTGAATCACTCGGTGGAATTACTCCACTGAGTGATTCTGCCAGAGATTGGAGAAGCATTATTATCAAACCCCAAAGTCGAACTTCAAATATTTCTGATCGTAAAATGCTAAATTATGGCAGGAGGCAAACCAACCTTTCAGACCTCGCTGACAACTGCCGTATCTTGAGTCGAGTAGCTGCCAGCCTCATAAGCTGGGCATGAAGACCTAGACAGCTGCCCGCGGACGTCCTCAAGAGACACTTCATGTTTACTTATCTCAGGACCCGGTCGTTGTTCCTTCACATCCGTCACACTCACTTGTTCCTTCTCATCCTCCACTCACGTGCCTCTCCTTCCCATCCGCCATTGACCGATTTCTCTTTCCTATCCTTCACTGACTGGTCTTTCTTGCCTATCCTAAAATGACAGGATGTCATTTTTAGGATGGGCATAAAATGTCTCTCCTTACCATCCATCATCAACAGGTCTCTGCTTTCCATCCACCACTGAGAGGTCTCTCCTTTCCATCCACCATGACAAGTTGCTCCTTTTCATCCAACATCGACAGGTCGCTCCTTCCCATCCTCCACCCACTGTTTGTTGTTGATTTAGTTGTTGTTGTTGCCGTTACCCATTCTTGATGTGACGACTTATACTGAATTTTGTAACTAGCTCATCAAGATTGTAACTTGCTTAGCAATTAGGATCCTGGCTAAATGAATTGTGGGGTTCAGTCCCTGAGCCCATTATGTGCCTCTGTAATCCTTTCCACTACCGCCCACAAGATGGGTATGGGGTGCATAATAAATGAACTAAACTAACTAGTTGTCGTTGATTTAGGGGCGACGACGATCGTGGAATCGGATGCGCCCCGTGTGCCCGTGGAGGGTTAATCGACAAGCCTAACGGCGAAATGAATGTCGCCTATCAGTGAAAACTAATGTGCCTCGCGAACAATAAACGCACAGACGGGCATATGTTTGGGGAAGCCCCGTGAGTCCCTCATGGTGACAGTTTTAGTTTAGCTCATTTATTATGCATCCCCATAACCATCCTGTGGGCGGTAGTGGAAAGGGTTACAAAGGCACATAATGGGCTCAGGGACTGAACCCCACAATTCATTTAGCTAAGCAAGTTACAATCTTGATGAGCTAGTTACAAAATTCAGTATAAGTCGTCACATCAACAATGGGTTCGAGATCGGTTATTGCGAACCTAAATAATGATTACCCTGTTCCACATTTTTGATGGCCTTTAGTATACTAATAGTACAACACTTGAATTTTTTTGGGGGAACACAAGCCATTTTTTGTACATTCCACCCACATTATAAATGGGATCTATCAAACTTGGAGGAAGGGTTGTATATAACAGTCTCCGTGGTGTAGTGGTAAGACACTCGCCTGGCGTTCCGCGAGCGCTATGTCATGGGTTCGTATTCTGGCCGGGGAGGATTTACTGGGCGCAAATCCTTAACTGTAGCCTCTGTTTAACTCAACAGTAAAATGTGTACTTGGTTGTAACAACGATTCTTCGCGGCGGGGATCGTATTCCAGGGACCTGCCCGAAACGCTACGCGTACTAGTGGCTGTACAAGAATGTAACAACTCTTGTATATATCTCAAAAAAAAAAAATAATAATAATAATTTCAGTTGTCGGAGACAGGAAGCCCCGTTTATTGAGATATTCAAGTTCAAGTACGTTTATTGAGACAATAAACGTTCTTGAACTTATAGTTCAAGAACGTACTTTGTTAGTACGTTCATGATAGTTCTTGATGTATTTTAATAGTTCCTACTCTATTTAAAGACTTCTGATTTATCGGTCCAACGATTCTAGCGGCTGAATTTGAGATCAGTAAACGGTGTCTACATTTACACAAATAAATCATATATATGTTTTTTTTTTAAGCCAATGGCCTGGTACCCTTCCGAATAAATGTAATAAGTTGCAGACATTTTAAAACATCCGGGTTTAGCGGATCCCCGGATTTAACGAGCAGGATATAGCCTCTCACCCCATATAGGTCCTTAAACCGAGTGGATACGTATCTTAATAAACTTACGTGAATTTCTTTATAGTCCTTCTAAATTTAAATTTCTCCAGCTTGTCCCCATTGTTATGAGTTCTAACCTGTTTTTAGTTTCAGAACTCTGTGCCCCGCCTTGTTTACGACCCTCACCCACCTGAAGTCCTTGATCCTTGATGGCAGCCCATTGTCTTGATATGGCACAACATATAAAATGCAAAATCGTAACCTAACCAGAACCTACGAACCCATGCAACGCACTCACCGATGTACTGAAAACGTTGATATTTATGCGCTGCTACTTTTCATAGTACTTCGTAATTTGTACGTTGGAGACTATACAGTATAATATGAGACGCACTAGTTGTGAGATCGGGTTGGATATGTACATACTTGCTACTTGATTAATAAGCAAGTTTCACATCAAAAACTCTTCAGAGGCTGATAAACCTTACACTCTATATCAAACCATTGGCCAACTGAGGTAGCCAGAAACGTCAGCTTCATCACCCATATAATTGTCCTCTCGGTAGGACAGTGCAGTCGTATCATTGATGAACTTCAATTAAACACCTTTCCTTTATCAAACATATTTTGCTGTTTATTTAATTTCACAGACTTCACAATGACACACAAGCTTACACTACTGTTAAAGTTTATACTGGTCTCCATTCATGAACTGGGTTTGGAAGTTCTCGATGGCTTCGAAGGCCTGTTGGGCGACACCGAAGGCGTACTTGACATCCTCGACGGAGCGCCCTTCCAAT
Organism: Procambarus clarkii; assembly: GCF_040958095.1. Taxonomy (NCBI): domain Eukaryota; kingdom Metazoa; phylum Arthropoda; class Malacostraca; order Decapoda; family Cambaridae; genus Procambarus; species Procambarus clarkii. The sequence continues at coordinate 6,288,522 of NC_091240.1, forward strand.
GAGAAGTTGAAGGTCTTCTTTCCGGTGACGACGCCGTAGACGACACCCGCCAGGTAGAGCACCAGCATCGCCAGCAGCGTCCCCGCCACGAGCTCGCCCAGATACACTGCGATCTGGAGCACGATGTAAATAAATAAATAAATGTTTATTTAGGTAAGGTACATACATACAAGAGATTTTACAAAGTTTGTTGGATTAATAGATAGAGCTAGTACATACAATGCCTAAAGCCACTATTACGCAAAGCGTTTCGGGCAGAAATGTAATGGGTTATGACGGTAGCTGGGTCTATTTGGGTCAAACTATATTATATAGTTTGATATTTTTATATATTATATACTGAATTATATACTTTTGACTATTGCCTATGACCTTCACGATAATGTCACTGCGTTTGTCTTTCTGTCTGTTGGCCTGTCTGTCAGTCTGTCAGTTTATCTTATTGTTTCTGTGCTAAGTCTTGTGCAATAGATCGTAGTAGCTCAACTGAGCATTTACAAGTAAGTTGAAGAGTTCCATTTTAATCTACCACAGGTTTTGTACGTATCGTATATCATATCGTAAATTAGAACTACTTTTAAGATACTGCATATTACTTTATTGTATCGACGCTGCGGCAGTGATGTAAAAGATATTCTAGTCAATAAATTATATCATATAATTTTTCCGAAATAAACACACGAGACTTACTCCAAAAATCCCCGAGGAGGAGGCGACCCCGTCGAAGATCCTGGGGCGGAAGACTGAGTAAGGGCGTCTGGAGGTGTCCCCGTCGCCCCGTATCAGTCTATTTGTGGTCGCAGGAGGCGCTGGCTGTGGCTGTGGTGAACGCTGTGGGAACGCGGTACCACAGGACGCCACGGTCACCACAGCCAGGAGCACCAGCGCTGACGATCGCAGGTTCATCTGTGGGAGAGAATTAGATTTAATATAATCCTTTGTTTGCGATGTTGTTTACGTACACATTGTGATACTAGATTGTTTTGGTTTGGGTACAGTAGGGGAGGGAGGGGGGGGGGGGGTACAAGACCTACAAGCCACCTCCAGGACAATGATTGCTCCCACAATCAGGACAAGGAGTTCTAGTCCACAATCAGGACAAGGATCTCTAGCCCACAATCAGGACAAGGAAGACCACTATCCCAGCACCAACACGAGGACACCCACTCCATTACTAGGATGAAAGGAGAGTCAAACTCGCCACCAGGACCAGATGACCCGCCACACCACACAACCAGGACAAAATACCCCCTTTCCTCCTTACTTTCCCTGTCAGGACAAGATCGACCCCCACCCTATCATCAGGATAAAGTTGACCCATTCCCATCACAAAATTGAAGTCTACCCATCCCTCCCACCAAGACAAGGTCAATCCCATCCCACCAGTATGACCCTTACCCCTCCCAACCCTACCACTAGCAAAAGGACTACTCCCATTTCACCACAAAGACATTGTCAACCATCCCCCCCCTCCCCACTCCACCACAAGGACAAAGAACCTCACCTCGAACAGCAGTATAACTCCCAGCCCAAAAACCCTCCCAATCACCAGGTTACTCCACCCAATATCTAGGACAAGGACAACCACCCCATCATCAAGACCACTACCAGGATTAGGACCACCACCGTACCACCAGGACAAGGACCACCACACCACCGCCAAGACAAGAACCCACAAAGGCTGAGTCTTGCGTGGAACATAAAATGCCAACATGAAAGAATGAATGCCAACAACATTACTCTTAAAAAAAAAGAAAATTTAAATTAAACTGAAATTGTTAATTTAGCCTAAATTTCTCCAAAGATTATTTTAATGATTACGATAGCCTCTCTGTGAGGAATTACTGAAATGTAAATGAAATTTACCTTGAATATTTGCCGGGAAGGTCTGTCACTACTGCCTCTGTTGCGGGGGTTTCTTCTGAGAAATAAAATCAATGTGTTATTCTCCTTATTTAAGATCTCACGGCTCGCCCCGCCTCCAATCCTCTCGTATCGACCAATCGCTGAGCTAGAGACTCATTCCGTCACAGGCGTGCGAGATTCAACCAATAGCAGGCACCGAGGCTCTTGGCTCCAGCTCAGTCCAACCAATAGCAGAGATGGAGAATAGTTTTCGTGTGCTGACCCAACCAATAACGGCGGATTGTCTCCAGATATCCTGAATCTTTCTGGAATTTCTGTAGTCAACAAATAACTTCTACTCCGAAAATCATAAACATATTCATTATACAGTATTTTAATTGTACTGTAAATATATATATTTTTAAGGTTAGTTCATTTATTATGCACCCCATACCCATCTTGTGGGCGGTAATGGAAAGGGTTACAGAGACACATAATGAGCTCAGGGACTGAACCGCACAATTCATTTAGCTAAGCAAGTTAAAATCTTGATGAGCTTGTTACAAAATTCAATGCACATCGTCATATCATCAATGGGCTCGAGATCGACCACAAGTACAGTTTCTAAATTAAGCAAATGACATATGTGGAGAGCTAGTGTCAAAATTTATATGTTTGTCTTGCACACCGCCCCCATCCAGTGGGCAGCGGTGGATAGGTTACAATCACCCAGTTACTACTTACAGTTAGCAAACTGGGGATATTTGGCTAAGATATCCGCTATTTGAATTAAATATTTATACATCTCTTGAACATTTGTTATAGAATTGTCTCTGAATTCACGTATCTTTTCACACTCCATCACATAGTGACGGAGGGTGTGCGAATAATTTTGTTGACACAGTTTACATTTGGTCAGGTCTACATCAGCCGATAATGAACATTCCCAGAGATACTTATGGCCGAGTCTAAGTCGAGAAAACATAAACTGTTGGTAGTGAGAGAGACATTCCAAGCTGAGAGTGCATTATGTTGGAGACGACAACTTGCTTGTACACAACAAATCGGATCGTGATTTAATATGACCCTTAGAGATGAAACAGCATCTTCAATCAGTTGTATTAGCAAATAAATGTTAATATACATATAATCGTACTGTTTTTATTTGTGAAAAATTGATACTCGCTCTTGTAATTTCTACGTATGACTTCTCAAAGGAACAAACTCCCTCACATCAGTGTCCACCTGGTTACTGCCGCTCCTTACATCCAGATCCAGCTACCCTCCTTACACTAGTTCTTTCCCTCTGGGAAGTAAGGTGCGAATGTCAAGACCAAAAATACTTGGGAATGGTTATTGTCTGCCTGCTGTCTGTCTATCTGTGTCTGTCACACCTCGACCTCCAAACCTGTTTGGTACTCCTTCCTGTTCCTTCTCTCCATCTTTTCCATACACTGTGACCCGAGGGACTCATTAACATTCTTTTGCCTGCTGATGTTTTCCCGGGACTCACAGGATGACCCAGAGACCTGAGGAGTAGAGGTGAGAGAGTGGGTGAGGGATGGGGTGGGAGAGGGTGAGGGATGGAGTGGGAGAGGTGACGGTATTATTAGCGGGACAATGAAGGGGGGGGGGGGGTGGAGTGAGCGGGCAGAGACCACCACTGATGGGTCCTCAAACCCCTACTGATGGGGGCCCATCTCACCAAGAGATAACAATTTTGAACCAATAATTTATAATAATTCTCACTGATGGATCATTTTTTTTTTCCTGGAGTAATAAATGTTATTTTCTGATTGTTTACATGCCTCCAAAGTATAGAAAATGACTTACTCAAACAATTCCCCTCAAACTTTGCTCTGACCTTTGTCTCAGACACCTTACCTTGAGGTTACCTTGAGATGATTTCGAGGCTTAGGGAAGACAGAGAACATCCCTCCTCTCCCTAAGACTTACACAGCTTAGCGAAGACGTCTTCAAAGCACCCGAAGGCTGCCCAGTTCAGCAACAATGTGTCACACCTGTTGATATTAGGCGTCGAGGGCAATTTTGACAGCAATTATGCTGCCAGAGACCTGAAAGTTATGCTACCAGAGACCTGAAAGTTATGCTGCCAGAAACCTGAAAGTTAAAACCAATGTTCTTTAGTGAATTTAATACAGTGATAACTGGTCGAAAATCTTGTTATTTAACCATTAATATCTCAGCGTTTCTGAATGTGAAATATATGGGATCTGTAGATGTTGACTTCTATAAGATAATCAGTTCAAGAAATAAAATTTTAAAACATATCTTGGGAACCCATCCTTGCACTTACTGTCACCTCCTGTCAGGACTGTCAGGACTGTCAGGACTGTCAACATGTCAACTTGGAGAAAGTAATTCACAAATGAATGGTAAACTTTTGGCCCAAGGGAATCACTCATTATTCAGCAAACCCCCACAAGATCCTTACTTAGACATTCGTTTATCATTGGCATTCAAACTGTCAGAAATATAACTTTGTAAAACTATTTAACCTAAGAATGTACAAAAAGATTTATCACATCTACAAAATAGACTAAAACAACTTGTCAGCAGGTAAACCATAATTATTCCATATTTAGTTTACATGTATGGATACTCCCATACAGGTTACTTTAAAGAATCACGCTCACAATTTAAATAAATTTAAGAATTTGTTGAAATAATATCCACGAAACACGATCTAGGTGTTTAACTTTTCCCAGTCAGCAATAATTCAGCGATATTTCGATACAATAATAAATAATAATAATAAATGTTTAATCAGATAAAACTATATACATAGAAAATGACTTACAAATAGAATGATGAATTTCTAGATAGAGCTAGTACATACTATGCCTAAAGCCACCAATACACACAGCGTTTCGGGGGAAAACAAAGTTTATGTCGGAGTTTCGATACAAAAGACAGACAGCTTTAAAAGAATTATCTCCAGTCGTCGTACTGCCGTACATCACTCGTCTTAAATAATCCTGCTATCGTCTTAGCCCCCCTTGGATGGTATCTAAGAAACTCTTAGATGTTTGCTCACACAGACGGCGACTGATCCAACCCACATATATGAGCATTGAGGGAATGTGACCGCGTCTCGACTTATAAGGATCGAAACCTCGTCAATTTTCCTTCCATATGTGTGTAGATTGGATTATTAATTTTCAGGTACGTCATTGTGACTTATTCTCTAGTTCAAGTACGTTTATTGAGACCAATAAAATACATTTCAAAGGGATAGAGTAGCTTAGGCTACACTACTCTATTTATCAGTAGCTTAGGCTATTTCTTCCCCTTGTGGCTTATTCTCTACAGCCAGAGCTGCGTCGCGTTGCCTTCTAGGCTTGACGCTCGCTTTAGATATTTAAATATTGCGTTATTAATGTCATGAGAATGGTAATACTTGCTATTGTTGAAAGTGACTTTTTATTTATTCAGTATCATGTCATAATGAGCTTTGCCCCTTGCATTCTATATAATGTATTATGTAATTGTTAGGTTAACTTGTTCTCGCATAAGTGAATAGGTACTTGTAATTTTGCTAACTCCATAATTATGTATAATGTGTAGGTATGAAAATCAAGTGTTTGAATATTAGTATTACTTTTAACTTCTATAAATGTGTGATGTTCTTATAATTGTGTAAACTGTCAGTAATAAATATTGAACCATTTCTAAGTGAAGTTATTGCTTGATTACTGCAGAGAAGCCCGTCTAGTATGGCGAGAGTCCTGTTCAATACTCTGAAGAATGTTTATGTAGCAAGCAGAGCAAGAGAGGTAATGGCACAAAGGACATATGTTCAATATAAACATTGTATAGGGGAGTTTACAAAAAGAGGAAGAGATAGGGGATATAAATTTAAAAAAAAAATAATGATAAAAGAAACAATACTATATAATGAAAATAGGAATATATATAAAACATAAGTAATTTAGTGTTTTCAGTTTTATTGTCAGCCAAAAAGCACACACTTTGAACATAAAACATACAATATACAAAAACCACACAATAAATAAATCAAATTAATAAGCAAACTACCTTAAATAAATAAATACCGAAAAAATAAATAAACACTGCACATAAAGAGGTAGGTGGCGTCCCGTGCAAGAGGGACGTAAGCACCCCCTACTATAATACCTGAGATCATCTAGCTGTGAAGCCTGTCGCTACGAGAGACAACGGCGTATATCCTTAACACTACACAAAATATATAAATATATATATATAAAACAGGAACATAGGCATGGGGTAATGTACATTAACGTAATACATATAGTTATCTTCAAAAGACAAATAGGACAAAATATCACAATAAGCTAATAACACACATGAAATGAAGGTAATAGTTAAGTATTATTATTTATTTTTTATTATTATTATTTAGAAGAGGTCAACAAGTGCCAGCAGAGGTCAACAGGTGCCTGCAGAGGTCAACAGGTACCAGCAGAGGTCAACAGGTGCCAACAGAAGTCAACAGGTGCCAGCAGAGGTCAACAGGTACCAGCAGAAGTCAACGGGACATTTTCTTCTGTATCTAAAAGTACACAGAAGGAAATAAATAAGTCACACACACCCTTCATCACACCCCATAACACCCTACAGCTATGCTACACAACACCCTACCACACTCAGCACCCTCACCCTCCCCCCCCACCACACACACACTACAAGCTTGCCAAACACTTCACATAAACACACTATACCCCCAAACCCCCTACAGTAGAAGTGTAAGATAGAAGTTTACATTAAATTTCACCCTCTACACCTCTACCACACCTACACGCCCCCACCCCAACTCCTCTACACCCCCCACCCCAACCACAACAACCCCCCCCACCCCAACCACAACAACCCCCCCCCACCCCAACCACAACAACACCCCCCACCCCAACTACAAGAACAGCCCCTCCCCCTTACCTCACTGGTCAAACAGCTGGCGGTACTTGTTGATGGCCAGGGCGGCGGTGTTGGCCAGCTGGTCCATGTCCACGTGGGCCAGAGCTCGTCCCAGCTGGTCCTTCGTCTCGCTGATGGTGGATGTGAAGTGTTGTTACAGATGGTGACGGGATGGTGAGAGTGAAATGGGTGGATATATATATTATTGACTCACAACCAGTACACTATTGACTCACAACCTGTACACTATTGACTCACAACCTGTACACTATTGACTCACAACGAGTACACTATTGACTCACAACCAGTACACTATTGACTCACAACCAGTACACTATTGGCTCACAACCAGTACACTATTGACTCACAACCAGTACACTATTGACTCACAACCAGTACACTATTGGCTCACAACCAGTACACTATTGACTCACAACCAGTACACTATTGACTCACAACCAGTACACTATTGACTCACAACCAGTACACTATTGACTCACAACCAGTACACTATTGACTCACAACCAGTACACTATTGTCTCACAACCAGTACACTATTGACTCACAACGAGTACACTATTGACTCACAACCAGTACACTATTGACTCACAACGAGTACACTATTGACTCACAACCAGTACACTATTGACTCACAACCAGTACACTATTGACTCACAACCAGTACACTATTGACTCACAACCAGTACACTATTGACTCACAACCAGTACACTATTGGCTCACAACCAGTACACTATTGACTCACAACCAGCACACTATTGTCTCACAACCAGTACACTATTGACTCACAACCAGCACACTATTGACTCACAACCAGTACACTATTCCCTCACAACCAGTACACTATTGACTCACAACCAGCACACTATTGACTCACAACCAGCACACTATTGACTCACAACCAGCACACTATTCCCTCACAACCAGCACACTATTGACTCACAACCTGTACACTATTGACTCACAACCAGTACACTATTCCCTCACAACCAGTACACTATTGACTAACAACCTGTACACTATTGACTCACAACCAGTACACTATTCCCTCACAACCAGTACACTATTCCCTCACAACCAATAACTCATAACCTCACCCCGCAGCGGCGACTTACCTGAGGGAGGCGAGGAAGGGGACCTTAACGAGACCCAGGAAGGTGAGGATAGCGAGAATGATAACGACAGAAACAGCGACAGGCACCACATCGTTGAGGGCCTTCACACCCTTCTCCACCAACCCACTGAGGGCTGAGTCCTCCTGAGGGCTGGGCCCCACGTCCCACCCTGCGCCAGGAGGCGGGAAAGAGAGTTAGCATAACTGGCGCATTTGAAGACGCATTTGTCAATATTCAGACGTACCGCAAACTCACTTATTCACCATAACTCACCAGGATCTGCGTAAGTGACCTGGAAATACTGAGGCTGAGGAGGAGGCTGGAACTCGAATTGAGAAGACGGGTCGAATGCCTGAGGCGGATCGTAGACAGTCGGGGCCGGCTGCTGTCCCCCGTCTCTACTGACGGGGCTCTGGGCTAGACAGGAGACCACCGCCGCCGCTGCCAACAATACGGTCCAGCGGAAGGTCTTCATGCCGCACATCTTGGAGCTGGAATACCCTGGCTAGGGGGACCTGAACCTCTTATTATAAGACCTCCGCTGACCTCACCTCGGGTATATTTAGCCTCCCTGCCACCCCAGGTCACCTCACGGGCTCACCATAGCCCGTGCTACTTGGAACTTGTTCCGTGTAGCTTAATCTATAACAACAACAACAACCCCAGGTCAAAGGTCAACGGGAAGCAATCTTTTAAATCGCGGACAGTTAGTCTAGCGGGAACAGCAGGTTCAGAGTCCAGGAGACCGAGTCTGCCGACTCTAGCGCCATAAGGAATAGCACCATTCAAATCATTATAGCTGTTGTGATATAGCACAGTATAGACTCCGGGATAGTTATAGTAGGAGATGGAGGGCGTGGATGGAGGCAGGATAGGTGGATGAAGGAGGGGGGGGGAGGGAGGTGGACTAATGGGGGGGGGGGTAGCCAGGTGGGTGGATGGGGCGTGGAGGGATAGCGATGAATGGGCTCGTTAGGAAGGTGGAGGAATGGGGTGGATAGGGAGGGAGATAATAAATAGTGCACAATAAAGCTTCAGTAAAGGTCCACAAGAGTGCACAATAAAGCTTCAGTAAAGGTCCACAGGAGCCTATACAAGCACACAGTAAAAGCCATGGAAGAGGCAGGGAGGAAGAGACAGACATTAATAATGATCTGAGCCACAAGGAAGACGGAGATGGGAGGTCAAAGCCTCTCTCACCCAGGGGTCAGAACCAGTCAAATATAGCAGGTCAGGTCAGGTCAGGTCAGGCCGCACAGTTGACCCATAGAATTCCTACAAAACAATAACAGGTTCCATCTCACCCAATCAGGGACCCTAATTACCTTCCGGATCTTCCTGTTTCCCGGCGTCCCTCCTCCACTGGTGGTGTGGCCCTGCTGGTGTGGCCCTGCTGGTGTGACCCTGCTGGTGTGACCCTGCTGGTGTGGCCCTGCTGGTGTGGCTCTGCTGGTGTGACACTGCTGGTGTGGCCCTGCCGGTGTGGCATGACCCTGCAGGTGTGATGTTATTTCTGTGTGCAGGTTTGGGACCAGCCCCTCTACTATTTTTCACGTGTAAATTATTATGTATATCTCTCTCAAGAGAATACTGATTTATTCATTTTAGTCGGTCCCAATAGTTTAAAAGTTTTTCCGAGTGGATTCTAGCAACAAAGAGTATGTTATATATATATATATATATATATATATATATATATATATATATATATATATATATATATATATATATATATATATATATATATATATATATACCCTGTTGTCGACTATGTTGTTAATGGTGACAGATTTAGTGTTAATTCATACTCCCACGTACTGTCACTGTCTGGGAGCTGCTCCAGTCGCAGCCCCTCCTGTCCCTAAGGAGGTCCCGCTCCCTCACCTGTCCTCATTACATGGGCGTTTGTTAAGGTAAAGATAAGCACCCACCTGTCCGTCCACCGCTGGCCCGCCCCCAGGGGCTCTCTGTTGTCACCCAAGTGTCACCCCGGTCAGTTGTGCATGTCACCTGATGTCACCCCGGTCAGTTGTGCATGTCACCTGATGTCACCCCGGTCAGTTGTGCATGTCACCTGATGTCACCCCGGTCAGTTGTGCATGTCACCTGATGTCACCCCGGTCAGTTGTGCATGTCACCTGATGTCACCCCGGTCAGTTGTGCATGTCACCTGATGTCACCCCGGTCAGTTGTGCATGTCACCTGATGTCACCCCGGTCAGTTGTGCATGTCACCTGATGTCACCCCGGTCAGTTGTGCATGTCACCTGATGTCTCCCCGGTCAGTTGTGCATGTCACGTGATGTCACCCCGGTCAGTTGTGCATGTCACCTGATGTCACCCCGGTCAGTTGTGCATGTCACCTGATGTCTCCCCGGTCAGTTGTGCATGTCACGTGATGTCACCCCGGTCAGTTGTGCATGTCACCTGATGTCACCCCGGTCAGTTGTGCATGTCACCTGATGTCACCCCGGTCAGTTGTGCATGTCACCTGATGTCACCCCGGTCAGTTGTGCATGTCACGTGATGTCACCCCGGTCAGTTGTGCATGTCACCTGATGTCACCCCGGTCAGTTGTGCATGTCACCTGATGTCACCCCGGTCAGTTGTGCATGTCACCTGATGTCACCCCGGTCAGTTGTGCATGTCACCTGATGTCTCCCCGGTCAGTTGTGCATGTGACCTGATGTCACCCCGGTCAGTTGTGCATGTCACCTGATGTCTCCCCGGTCAGTTGTGCATGTCACCTGATGTCACCCCGGTCAGTTGTGCATGTCACCTGATGTCACCCCGGTCAGTTGAGCATCATCTGCACATTTAGTTCCCGAGTCCCCTAACTGGATTTCAGTAGTCATGACACGTCATAATGATTACCTTATTACTTATAACTGATATCTTGAAGCGTATGACAAATATCTTAATAATCAAATGAACAAAATTTTTGATTAATAATCAGCTCACAATCGAATGTACAATGATGCAGTTTTAAACATTCTCCGCTGACGAGCGAAAAAAACCATAACAAAGCCTACACAAGTCTGTATTTAATGTAAGCAATACTAGGCCTAAGTGACGTGTGGACAAGTTTCTTTTCACCTCGTGCCTCTATTCACCTAGGAGAGGGGTGTATGCAACTGTTTTGTGCTACATCTTAGGGTACGAGGACAGTTGCTATCTTAGGGTAGACTTGATAAGGGTGTTAGGCTTCCTATATCTGACACAGGGGCAGGGTGACAATCAGGAGAAAAGACTTGCCATTACGACTATATAAAGCACTTGGAAGGGATCGAAGATTACGGGCTCACCATAGCCCGTGCTACATGGACACTTCGTTCTGAGTAGCTAAATCTGAAACAACAACAACAAGGGATCAAGAACAGTTACAGCCCCTCTCCTGAGTCACGTAAGTCCACTACGGGCTCACCATAGCCCGTGCTACTGGGAAGTTTTTGTTCCCAGTAGCTGAATCTTATTAAACAACAACAACGGATCAAGAAAAGGATTTTCTGATGCGATGGAGGGAAGGAATAGTACCAACCCTCTTGGACGGCCTGCCGCTGCATGAAGCGAGACCGTCGCTCTACCGTCCAGCCCAAGTGGTTGGACCGACACAGGGGAAGCCTCCACCACTATTATATTCTATGCACTGGTCACCGCCGTCTGGTGTAGTGACCCCTGTTATCGTCTTCTGTAACATATCAGCACCATATTCTTGACTGATCTGATAGTTTAACAGGGGCAAGATTCACGAAAGCACTTACGCAAGCACTTACGAACCTGTACATTTTTTCTCAATCTTTGGCGGCTTTGTTTACAATTATTAAACAGTTAATGAGCTCCGAAGCACCAGGAGGCTGTTTATAACAAGAACAACAGTTGAATGGGAAGTTTTCATGATTGTAAACTGTTTAATAAATGTAACCAAAGCCGTCAAGGATTGAGGAAAGATGTACACGTTCGTAAGTGCTTGCATAAGTGCTTTCGTGAATCTGGCCCCAGGACAATATTCTTAGCTTCATTGGTGGATTTAACATGCACATATTTTTTTATTTACATAAAGAGTCATGACTACGAGACGGACGCTCCGTCTCTACGGTACAATACAATCACAGGAAATAAAACTCAGTCCACGGGAACCTTTACGAATATATTAATCCAAATAAAGAGTCAACATTACATTATGTACAATGATGGAAACTTGCACTGATGGAGGTATACATTGGTGGACGTATACATTGATGGAGGTATACATTGGTGGACGTATACATTGATGGAGGTATACATTGGTGGACGGATACATTGATGGAGGTATACATTGGTGGACGGATACATTGATGGACGTATACATTGATGGACGTATACATTGATGGACGTATACATTGGTGGACGTATACATTGATGGACTTATACATTGATGGACGTATACATTGATGGACGTATACATTGATGGACGTATACATTGGTGGACGGATACATTGATGGACGTATACATTGATGGACGTATACATTGATGGACGTATACATTGATGGACGTATACATTGATGGACGTATACATTGATGGACGTATACATTGATGGACGTATACATTGATGACTTATACATTGATGGAGGTATACACTGATGGAGGTATACATTGATGGAGGTATACATTGATGGAGGTATACATTGATGGATGTATACATTGATGGAGGTATACATTGATGGAGGTATACATTGATGGAGGTATACATTGATGGAGGTATACATTGATGGAGGTATACATTGATGGAGGTATACATTGATGGAGGTGTATAATGATGGAGGTATACATGATGAAGGTGTATATTAATGACCGCTGGTTCACCTTATCGGATCCATCTGAGCATTCTGCAGTCTGCCCCGAGGGCGGCTCCGTCGGTGGCTGGGGTCACCTGGTGGTGCTCTCTCTGCCGGGCCTGCGGGAGGAGGCGCCAGGAGCCTCCAGTGAGGCCCAGGGGCGTCCTCCTGACCTTCAGCAGCCGCCCACAGACGCACCGCGTCCGCCACCTACAGGACAAGAGAGACGTACAAAGATACAATTGAAATTTTAGACGTACGCTGACGAAACACGAAAACACTAATAAAGCCTATCGAATTTTATGCAATTCTAGGCCTAATGGCGTACACATATGTGCTATGTTAGGCCTAGGTGTGGGTAGGGGTCGCCTACATTTCGATAAATACTGTTATTTTGACCAAATGGGTTGAACAAAACTTATACACAAGTCAAGCTTCTAAGATGAGCTCACCATGAGGTGGGTGGCGGGCGTGACGTGGGCGTGTCGTGGGCGTGGTGATCTCGTCGAGGTGATGGCAGCAGCGGCGGCCACGCCCACCAGATAGAGTGTGGCCACGGCGGCGGCTGCCCCGGCCACCACCTGCGTCGCCCACCCCAACTGCTTCTGCAGGTAAAGCCATATTAATGTTATCATTAAACTTAAACAAGTATACTTAATGAAATTAACCAAGATTTACTTAGTAACTACCTGACGTAGGCCTAATTATACCTACGTTAGGTCAAAATTAAGAAATGATTTGCGTATTTTGGTTAGGTCAGGTTGACCTGACCAGGCGGAGGTAAGACAGGAGAATCCTACACACCTCTGGGGTCACCTCTGGGTGTCCCACACGGAACTGTCTGAGATGTGACGGAGGCTGCATCCAAGATGCTCGATATCTATCCACGGATATCAGGGAATCCGGGCTCCTGCGGGGACTGTTGCTCCTGTAGGTGCTCCTGGAGGCTACACTGCCGGGAAAGGAGAGGCGCCACGTAAAATATCTCCCCCGTCGGGGTTCCTGCTGGTGCTGTCTTCTCCGTCGGGTGGTGGCGCTGTTTCTTCTCCTCGGGGGCTTGGGTGCGCTCCGCGGAGGGTGTACCGGAGTGCCTGTATCGGGTGCCTGACGGCGCAAGGTCAGACGGTGCCTGGCACTGTGGTCGCCGGCGGGCGAGACATTCTCTTCGGTTTGGTCAAAGACGTGGTCACTCCGTCGTAGGGTATTAGAGGTCGTTCTCCTCTGCTCCTGAGGAAGACAAAGTCTGTGTGAAAACAGAAGCAATATAAAATGATCAACAAATATGATATACAAACACACATACAGCGACACACATGATGTTGGGACACAAACCAACATCACACAAACATGGGAACTGAGTACTTGAATGAACCTTAGAAATATTAACTCATTTACTTAGCGTCGAGGTGGCAAATAAGGGGAACGAGCTAGGATGTGTAGCTATGATGTAGACGCATTCACGGATGTAAATGTAAATATTACTCCAAAGGGTTTTGAAAGTTGGGGGGGCAAGCGGCACCCACGAACACAATACAGGTAAGGACAAACCACTAAACTAACCCAGGCTTCCTGCGGGATGTTGTAATACAGAGGCCGTGCCCTTTGATGCGAAGCCTTCAGGAGGAAGCCAGTGTCGCCTCCCGCAGTCTCTGCTGCCGTGGGATCCGCACCATCTACCTGCACCAGAAGGAAGGTGTTCTTAGGTCTGGTTAGTTGTGTGAGAGCGTCAATCTGTCTGGTTACTGATCTGTCATATTAATGGGCTTGGTCAACTATGTCAACTGTACCTGCTTGCCGGGGAGCAGGAGGAGCGTCCCGCAGGCCGCCACCAACAGGACCAAACCTCGCATCTTACAGCTACCTGCGGAAGGCACGAACAATCTTCTAGTAATTCCGATAATTCTATAATGATTTTTTTTAATTAATCAGACCCATATTTTCCTTCGCTAGTGTTACATCAGCAAATACCATCAAATGAAGCGGGAGTTGACCAGCTACCCAGAAACGTCCACTGGCCAAGAGAGCAGCGGCGGGAGTCGCTGTGTTTACTGGGCGTTTACAACTGTGAGGACGGCGCGCGAGCGGCACTTTACCCCTGGCGGAAGAAGACGCTCACCCGACCACAGAGGACGACCGCCTGACGGAGTGGAGGACCCGTTTCCTAGCGCACCTACAGGAGGCGGAGGCAGGAGCCGACGAGGAAGCTGGGCACCTCACAGAAGGCGGAGTAGCGACTGTCTGCAGGAGAGCCACAAGGTCACTAGGGGAACACGCCTCCCTCTGCCCCCCCTACCTCTAGGGAGTTTCCTGGGGCTGAGGAGAAAAAAAAGAGGATTTATACTTTAATCCTCGCCCACGGCTACCACAGCCCAGAGATAGGGAGGGGAAAAAGATAGCCTAAACTACTCTATCCTTTTGAGATGTATTTTATTGTCTCAATAAACGTACTTGAACTTTAATTTGAGAGGAAATTTACGGTAGAGAAGAAGAAACGCGAACAATGGAAACTGACTGCGTAGGATAGGGGAAAACTGGTGACTTGTAGTGGGGAAACTAAGGGTGGGTGTGAGGGGGAGTTTGGCGACAGGGAGAAGTGAGGAGCAAGGGCTCAGGACAATGAAATGATACTCAGGACAGTGAAGGACAATGCAAGTGGAAATAGTGAGTGGGACTTAAACAAGAAAGGTGGAACTAGACACTAAGGGACCGTTTACCTAGAGAGGGAAGGAATAGTAGAGAGATGGCGACCTTGGGAGGGGAACTAGATGTGACTAAGAGACTGATGACACGAGAGGGGACAGTGGTGAAGGTGGCCTCTAGAGTACAGAAGGTAGAGGACATGAGGGGGGTGGGGTACTACCGCCCCACGGTCTTGGTGCTGGGCTTAAGACCAATCAACCTCTAGACACTATAAAGGGTTATTAAGGTCACCCTACTTGCTTACTCCAACCCCCACGTATACTTAAGTCCTAAACATGCAGATTTTTAATAAAAACATTATGCTCGTTCAATCAATCAATGCCTGGGGGGAGCCCACGGACGCAAGTTCGATCCCAATATAATTTCACAGCGCATTATAAATTCCTTTAAGTTCCAAGTGCAAGACCCTGTCTCAAACCTCCACTCCACCAGATTACGATCCTTTGGCATCCCTTTCCTCTGTTTATCTGTCCAACGGCCCACACCGTCCCGAGGCTGCTCTTTCGAGCGCTGAGACCTGTTTGTCCAGTGGAGAGAGAGATTAGTGACAGGAATGTTCCCCAAGAATCACTTCTCGCCCTCCTCCTCCTCCTTCCCGCGGCTCTGAGAGTGTATCAGGTCAGGAGTCAGTAGATCAGCGGCCGTGAGGTGGAGCAGTAGTCTGGTATCTGTGACGCTCGTCAAGAGTTAGTTAAATTAGAGGCCTTATATACCTGCAGAGGCGTTTGGCTTCATTCAGGTTACTTTAACTTGGTAAGTGGAGGTGTGCTGACTCACCTAGAGGTGTGCTGACTCACCTGGAGGTGTGCTGACTCACCTGGAGGTGTACTGACTCACCTGGAGGTGTGCTGACTCACCTGGAGGTGTACTGACTCACCTGGAGGTGTACTGACTCACCTGGAGGTGTGCTGACTCACCTGGAGGTGTACTGACTCACCTGGAGGTGTGCTGACTCACCTGGAGGTGTGCTGACTCACCTGGAGGTGTACTGACTCACCTGGAGGTGTGCTGACTCACCTGGAGGTGTACTGACTCACCTGGAGGTGTACTGACTCACCTGGAGGTGTACTGACTCACCTGGAGGTGTGCTGACTCACCTGGAGGTGTACTGACTCACCTGGAGGTGTACTGACTCACCTGGAGGTGTACTGACTCACCTGGAGGTGTGCTGACTCACCTGGAGGTGTGCTGACTCACCTGGAGGTGTGCTGACTCACCTGGAGGTGTGCTGACTCACCTGGAGGTGTACTGACTCACCTGGAGGTGTGCTGACTCACCTGGAGGTGTACTGACTCACCTGGAGGTGTACTGACTCACCTGGAGGTGTACTGACTCACCTGGAGGTGTGCTGACTCACCTGGAGGTGTACTGACTCACCTGGAGGTGTGCTGACTCACCTGGAGGTGTGCTGACTCACCTGGAGGTGTGCTGACTCACCTGGAGGTGTGCTGACTCACCTGGAGGTGTGCTGACTCACCTGGAGGTGTACTGACTCACCTGGAGGTGTGTTGACTCACCTGGAGGTGTACTGACTCACCTGGAGGTGTGCTGACTCACCTGGAGGTGTACTGACTCACCTGGAGGTGTACTGACTCACCTGGAGGTGTACTGACTCACCTGGAGGTGTGCTGACTCACCTGGAGGTGTACTGACTCACCTGGAGGTGTGCTGACTCACCTGGAGGTGTACTGACTCACCTGGAGGTGTGCTGACTCTCCCGATTGTATCCCGAGCCTTCCTGAAGGTGCTGGGACTCGCCTCGCAGCACCCGCCCTTTCCACACCTTCACCACCAGTACTATCTGCACCACCAGCAGCATGAGTTCAACAATCAACACAACCACCAACAAGCCTTCCTCTGCCGCCACCACCAGCCCCATCACCACCAGCCCCATCACCACCACCACCAGCCCCATCACCACCAGTACCAGCCCCATCACCACCACCACCCTCGCACAAGCCACCGCTGCCACAGCCATCGATCCCGATAGACACACAAGTGTCTTGGGCAACCCACAAGTAAGTGTACATCATTACACATGGGATGCTCCCGGACGCAGGTTCGAATCCTCGTCACGGCCCTTGTGGATTTGTTCAAGTGTACATCATCTTAAGTGCAGTAAATAAGGCGTGGAGTCTGTTTAGGCTGACCGAGTTTACTCCCAAAGACAACTATACTGACTTTACCTAGGCTGTAGCCCCCCCCCCCCCCACACAACAGTTGCCTGGCTCCCAGGCACTTATTTACTATTAGGTGAACAGAAGCATTAGGTGAAAGGAAACATGTCCAATCGTCTCTGTCCGACTTCATCCTTCCCCTAACTTGTATGTTGGTCGTCTGGCGGGAGTTCCGCGAGCCCTTTGTCATGGGTTCGTATCCTAGCCGGGGAGGATTTACTGGGCGCAAATCCTTAACTGTAGCCTCTGTTTAACTCAACAGTGAAATGTGTACTTGGTTGTAACAACGATTCTTCGCGGCGGGGATCGTATTCCAGGGACCTGCCCGAAACGCTACGCGTACTAGTGGCTGTACAAGAATGTAACAACTCTTGTATATATCTAAAAAAAAAAAAAAAAAAAAAAAAAAACGAGAACTAAGATTCTTTGTCGAATCTGACCTTAAAGTTGTGGATGGAGGTGGCTTCCATAACTTCCTTCAGTACATTCCACTTGTTGGCCACCCGTACTGGGTAGTGTATTTCCTGATTTTTTTTAGACTAATTTGTGTTCCAAACCTCAACTTTGTTTTTGATTGTTGCCGCCGGAGGAGGCTAGTTTATTATGCACCCCATACTCATCCTGTGAGCGGTAGCGCAAAAGCATTACAGAGGGCACAAAAGGTCTTTATCAGACCTCATCTTAGATTATTACATAAACAATTTCATCTAGCCTTCACACCTTATAATTACAATGTCAGCTAGTTACAGAGAATGTTGTATTTCAAGAGCTATATATTTACAGTAAGTCATTATACATTAATGGAAGGTCTTATCGCTAATACATAATTTTCGATCAATGTAGATATTACAGTCATAGAGGAGCTGCTGTTTATTATTAGTCTTCACAATACTGAGTTTCTTAATCTCATATGTCGTTCATCTACTGGGAGCGAAATATGGATACAGTACAAGGATTTCGGGTAATTTATCCATGGTAATAAGATAGGTTGCCATATCATACAGCGTGAGCTTAGATTTATCTCTAAATGGCTCAATTTTACTACAATCCAAGATATAGTGTTCGAGTGTGTGTCCCTGTCTTTGTCCACACACACTTTACACTTTACTTCATCTAGATCCATATACAAGCCGAACTGCCAGAGATACTTGTAGCCAAGTCTTATACGAGCTGTGACAACATCTGTTAGTCTACTGACTTTGTTACTTGCCCCATACACATGTTTTACTTCGCACATTTCATTGTGATGAACAATGGACCTACTAGTTCCTGTTTGCAATGTTCTACTTTCTTCAAATCCATCCAGGAGTTCTCGCCTAATGACACTTTTAAGGGACTTATTTGACAACTCAAGATTCCGTTCAATACTGTCTTTATTTACTTAGCAAGGGCGTCAACTTTGTCATGTTCCTACAGGCCAATGTGAGAAGGAATCCACAACATTTTTATATTTACCCTCTTGCTAGGTATGCTTATATATCTATGTCTGGCTTTTGAGACAAGCACGTTATTACTTGATTGCAAACTGTTTATTGCTAGTAGTGAGGATAGGGAGTCAGAAATAGTTAAGCTGTCTACTTCAGTGTTGTCAATAATTTCGAGTGCTACCAGTATTGCTACCAACTCAGCTTATATTGTGGATGCTCAGTTACTAATTCTTATATTCCTCTGAATTGTGCTGCCATCGGGCAGATGAGCTTCCACCTGTGTCCCCTTCTACTTTCTCCCAATTTATAAACGATGTTTTTCCTGTTAATATCTTGCATACTGTGATCATATCCCTTCTGTTTCCTTTCTCCTCTATGGTTGTGAGATATAATGCCTTTAGGGTGCTCGTAGCTTAAGGGGTGACGCTGACCAGGCGAGCCTGACCACATGACTCTGTCCCTCCAACAGGTGAGCGTGGCCACAGGGGTGGTGCTGGCCCTGGCCATATTCTGGCTGCTCGGTTACTTCCTCAAATTGGCGCCATTGAGCCGTCGCCGGCGCTACCAACCCTCCCACAGCCTCCAGCAGCAGCAGCAGCAGCAGCAGCAGCAGCAGCAGGTCGCCGCCATGGCGGTGCTAGAGCAAGCACTAGACACTAGCAACAGGTGGATCCCTTTAGACTCCTAATGTTTTGGTGTCTGGATTTAAGGGCTATGAACATATATGTTGTCTTAAAACAAGTAGTGAACAACGGAGCTTAAATATAAGCCCAGAAAAATATATATTATATAGACAAATCTAAAGGTTGTTTAAGCCGTAGTTTTCTGACTGTTGTATTATTTGATGGGTTAAATATACGAAAGAGCTTGAACTTTTCGTTTCTTTATCCTTACGTGGAATAGGTAATTAATCAGTAAGTACCAAGAATGCGTATGTGTATATCTCGTAGGCTGTAGGACAATTTTATTAATTAAATTTAATCTTGCCCGAAACGCTATGTGTGCTAGTGGCTTTACAAGAATGTAAATACATAAATCTCAAATTCAAAAAGAAATAACAGGATGAAGTAGGATATGAAACCAATAACATCCCTGAATGGGCCTATACCTGCCTACCTATCTTGAGGTTATTTTGAGATGATGTCGGGGCTTAGCGCCCCCGAGGCCCGGTCCTCGACCAGGCCTCCTTTTTTGTTACACACACCCAGGAAACAGCCCGTAGCAGCTGTCTAACTCCCAGGTATCTATTTACTGCTAGGTGAACAGGAAGATCAGGGTGAAAGAAACTCTGTCCATTTGTTTCCGCCTCCACCGGGGATCGACCCGGAACCTCAGGACCCCGAATACCGAGCGCTGTCCACTCAGCCGTCAGGCCCCCCTGCTGACAATATTACCATAAGTGGTGATGGTAGAGACCGTCGCTCTACTAACCAGGCCAAGATGCTCTCCGGTAAGGAAGGGTTACCAGAGGATCCTCAGGAGAGAGAGAGAGAGAGAGAGAGAGAGAGAGAGAGAGAGAGAGAGAGAGAGAGAGAGAGAGAGAGAGAGAGAGAGAGAGAGAGAGAGAGAGAGAGAGAGAAAATGAGAGACGGAGAGAGAGAGAGAGAGAGACAGAGAGAGGGAGAGAGGTGGGAAAGAGTCCTGGGGGCCCCCCGGGGGGAGAGCCAGAGCACCTCAGGGGTTCTGGTCCACCCATCACCCAGTGCTCTCCTCACACCCCCTCCCCCTCCCCACTGGGAGGGGGAGGGGGAGGGGGTGTGAGGTTAATATGGACGTCAAACCCCAAAAATTGTGCTAAATTGTCTAATGTTTTTATTTTTCAGCAATTTAGAAAGTGGAGTTGTAATGGTGAAACCTCCCACCTTGTGTCTGAGTTCGGTGACTGTGTACTGTACACATTCCTCGTCAGGCATTGTTTATTGCTTTGATGGTGTCTAGCTCCCTTGAGAGTAGCAAGTCCTGGTGTAACAATGATGTGATCCTGATGCACTTTAGTGTCAGCGCGGCTATAGAGGTTATTGAAGCATGTACAAGATATATATATATGCTTCTGGTAAATGATCAATTCAAATATATGATTATAGGCGAGATATTTGATTTCTCAACCTCTCTTGCTTATCACTTTATACGTTGCTGTCATCTAACATGGTTATTGTACCTTACCTTAATGAATAGGACGAACCGGCATTTGAGTCTGGACAGAAGTTGAGAGAGACAGATGGACAGGAGTTGAGAGACAGATGGACAGGAATTGAGAGACAGATGGACAGGAATTGAGAGACAGATGGACAGGAGTTGAGAGACAGATGGACAGGAATTGAGAGACAGATGGACAGGAATTGAGAGACAGATGGACAGGCGAAGAGAGATCAATAAGAGACATAGCGCTGGACCGGACTTGAACGAGATACATTGATTGATGAAGATTAAGCCACCCAAAAGGTGGCACAGGCATGAATAGCCCGTAAGTGGTGGCCCTTTTGAGCCATTACCAGTATCAAGAGCTGATACTGGAGATCTGTGGAGGTGCAACTGCACCCTACGTGACGGGAGATGTCTCCCGTAGATACAGAGAGCATTTAGGCCGACTTTAAGGTTGGCTTGTGGGAGTCGACCTGGCGTGACCGTCTCCCTCCCCACCACCGTCACCACTGAGCCAGCGAGGCCCAGCGCTCACCCTCCAGGAAAACGGCGCGAGATTCGGGTTGGCGGTTAAGGAAGATTCAGCTCTCAACTCTTCCAGTTCTCATTTACTTAATAGCCCCGTTTTGGCGATGAAGAATTAATAAACACTTGAATAAAATAGTAAGAAAGGTGTAGAAAATGATAATACTTAACAGTCAAGACATTTGTTGTTGCAAATCAACTTTTGGGGTTTTAAGACTGAATTCAGCGCTGCCGGAGGCTCTATAAGAATAGATGGCGCCCGAAAACGTATAGTTTGCAACATTTTCACTACCAAAATGCAACAAAAACGTGTATAAATACATATATACATTCACAAACATCCTGAACCAATCCCCCGTAACATCTATCAGACATTTAGACGAGACCTTTATACATATAATGAGCCAGTTTGTCATAAAATGAAACGAGGCTACGTCCAGTTTCTCAGAGAAGGGGGAAAGAAGTGTAGACATTCTCCTTGTTGCCGGGTTCTGAGTCGTCTGTACTGTTGGTGGTGTGGTATTTAAGGGTCGGTCAGAGGACGTCAACGAGCAGTGTGCTGGTTGTGCAAGGTTAGTGGTGGTGGTGTCAGCTGGGGTATTGTCAGTGGTGGTGTCAGTGGTAGAATTGTCAGTGGTAGTGGTGTTGGTGGTGTCGACAGAGTAGTGGTGGTGTCAGTGGTAGTGGTGGTGGTGGTGTCGACAGAGTAGTGGTGGTGTCAATGGTAGTGGTGTTGGTGGTGTCGACAGAGTAGTGGTGGTGTCAGTGGTAGTGGTGTTGGTGGTGTCGACAGAGTAGTGGTGGTGTCAGTGGTAGTGGTGGTGGTGGTGTCGACAGAGTAGTGGTGGTGTCAATGGTAGTGGTGGTGGTGGTGTCGACAGAGTAGTGGTGGTGTCAGTGGTAGTGGTGGTGGTGGTGTCGACAGAGTAGTGGTGGTGTCAGTGGTAGTGGTGGTGGTGGTGTCGACAGAGTAGTGGTGGTGTCAGTGGTAGTGGTGGTGTCGACAGAGTAGTGGTGGTGTCAGTGGTGGTGGTGGTGTCGACAGAGTAGTGGTGGTGTCAGTGGTAGTGGCGATAGTGATAATAAGAGAATCAGTAAAATGAAAAACATAACAAAATTATAAATGCTTTTTACTATTAATTTGTATCATGTATTTTTGTATAATTTACTATTTGTATTAATTTTTATATTGAATTTATTTTAAGATTTATATATGAGTGTGTGTTAATAAAATAGTCTCACCGTACAGTAACGTCTGGGCCACCCTATATATACAGGCTTCCTGCCCCCCCCCCCCCCCGAGAACACTAATTTTTATCATTAAAATAAAATTACATAGATCATTACACCCAATACCCAGAAGTCTTGTATTATTGCTTACTAAAAACTGAAACATACTAACATACATCATAAACCAAACCTGCCCTAGGCATAGAAATCCTAGGCCTAACTGGCACAATCTTAGGCCTAATTTAGAACATAGAGACAGGCTGGCGGCGTCTCGCTTCATGCAGGTCGGCGTTCAATCCCCGACCGTCCAAGTGGTTGGACACCATTCCTTCCCTCCCCGTCCCATCCCAAATCCTTATCCTGATCATTTCCTAGTGCTATATAGTCGTCATGGCTTGGCGCTTTCCCCACGGGAGACATCTGCCGTCACGTAGGGTGCAGTCGCACCTCCACAGATCTCCAGTATCAGCTCTTGATACTGGTAATGGCTCAAAAGGGCCACCACTTACGGGCTATTCATGCCCGTGCCACCTTTTGGGTGGCTTAATCTTCATCAATCAATCATCGCTTTCCCGACATTTCTCTTCCCTCCCCCCCCCCACCCAACCACTTGGGCTGGACGGTAGAGCGACGGTCTCGCTTCATGCAGATCGGCGTTCAATCCCCGACCGTCCAAGTGGTTGGGGCACCATTCCTTCCCCCGTCCCATCCCAAATCCTTATCCTGGCCCCTTCCCAGTGCTATATAGTCGTAATGGCTTGGTGATTTCCCTTGATGATTCCTTCCTTTCTTCCCCCCCCCCCCCTCTATCATCCTCATCCTTATGGGTAACCTACGTCGACGTGTTGCAGATGAAGGTTGCTGTGTTGATCGTGGCGTGCATGGTGGCCGCGGGCGCCGCCGCGTCTGAGGAGGGCGAACGCAGCCAGCGACTGTTCGGGTTCCTGACCACCACCTCCGTCACCCGCATCGCCTCCACCACCATCACGGCCGTCACCACCTGCCTCTCCATCTCCGCCACACCTTGCCTGGGCCGCAGGAAGAGAGCCCTCTTCGCCAACATTCTGTAAGTTGGCCTCTGTGTGTGTGTGTGTACCTGCAGGCTCGAGCTCTCAGCTCTTGAACCCCGCCTTTCTAACCGTCGGTGGACAAATATACTAACTCCCGACCAATTTTTATACTCATATCTAACTCATTTTTATATTGCATATATTTATCTCCAACACACATACATCCCAGGAAACAGCCCGTAGCAGCTGTCTAACTCCCAGGTAGCTATTTACTGCTAGGTAACAGGTGCATCAGGGTGAAGGAAACTTCGCCCAGTTGTTTTTCCGGCTGTGCCGGGGGATCGAACCCGGTCCATTTTGATCCACGAGTCTAAAGCGCTGTCCACTCAGCCACCACCGTGTGTGTGTGTGTGTGTGTGTGTGTGTGTGTGTGTGTGTGTGTGTGTACTCACCTAATTGTACTCACCTAATTGTGCTTGCGGGGGTTGAGCTTTGGCTCTGTGGTCCCGCCTCTCAACTGTCAATCAACTGGTGTACAGATTCCTGAGCCTACTGGGCTCTATCATATCTACATTTGAAACTGTGTATGGAGTCAGCCTCCACCACATCACTTCCTAGTGCATTCCATTTATTAACTACTCTGACACTGAAAAAATTCTTTCTAACGTCTCTGTGGCTCATCTGGGTACTAAGTTTCCACCTGTGTCCCCTTGTTCGTGTCCCACCCGTGCTGAAGAGTTTGTCTTTGTCCACCCTGTCAATTCCCCTGAGAATTTTGTAGGTGGTTATCATGTCTCCCCTTACTCTTACTTACTGTGTGTGTGTGTGTGTGTTACACTGGTCTAAGATCCAGATGTTCGCGCTCTGTTATTTTATATAGCTTTCATATATGTAATTTCTCTATAAACAACCCAGAAATGCACTGAAATTCCTCAATCCCCAGTAGCTCAGGCTACCAACACAACTCCACAAAATGAAATTCACGTGCATTTTACGGACACAAACCTGCACTTTACTGAGAAAACAACATTACTACTCTTACAGTCACTCATCTCCCAGTGAAACAAGCCTGATTCTTAAGGGCAACTGGAAATTTGGAAATTTGAATTTCGAAAAAAATATCCTCTTGTTCCTGTCCGTCTCAGGCTACTCGATATCATCCTCAGCGAAGATGACATCGGTCATCCTCTGCTCTCGTATCTTGAATGATATCCTCTAACGTGCTTCATAACCATACTGGCTTTGCACTTTCTTTAGATAATTACATACGTACTCTCTTTTCTCACATCAGGCGCGACGCAGCTATTCAGAACGCCAACCCGTCCTCCAGCCTAGAGAGCAGTAAAGCCGAGGAGTTCCGTGTGGAGGGCGCGTTCAACCCGCAAGAGGAAGCCGAAGTGACATGGGAGGAAGGAGGAGCAGATGGCGAGAACGACGACGACGGAGAGAACGGAAACTCAAACGGCGGTAACAGCAAGAAGGGCCGCGCCCTTACCATCTGGACGTCACTGTTCACCACCATCACCATCACCAGCACCGTGGCCCAGGCCGGCACCACCATCACCGCCAGCGCCCTCTGTAGTGCTCCAGGAGCTGTGGCTGGCTGCTTCCTTGGCTAGCTACCTCGATCCAGCCTCAGACTATTTTTTTGGCTGTCCATCTGTCTCTCTGTCTCTCTCTTAGTGAGCTGTTCTCATGTATAGCTGCGCAGGTCTCTTACACTGTTGAAACTGCGCAGATGTTCCACTCAGCGCCTCATAACATTAGAAAACAAGTCCCGAAGGAAACCTTCATATAATAACACTGCGCTTTCCAGAGACCTCGAGTAGCCTGAATTTGTCAGGCTTCACATAGCAAAGATTATTTAAAGTTGATGAAGAACATATATTTGAAGACTGGAGCTGTAGGATGGAAGGGCCGAGGCTTCGTCAGGGGACCCGAGTGACGTTCAAACTGTAACTGATCAATACTAAATATGTTGTTTCCGGCATGTGAAGGATGACATTCCTGGCGGCAGACGAGAGTGTTCCCCCTGCCAGAGCAACACCAGTGACCGCAAGAGTGTAGGGGGTATGGGGCAGTCTCAGGGCAGCTTTGTCAACATGATCTTAATTAAGGAGACGAATAATACGATGGACAAGACTTACTCTATGACTTGTGTGTGTGTGTGTGTGTGTGTGTGTGTGTGTGTGTGTGTGTGTGTGAATATTATTCATCACTGTGTATTGTAGCAACGGTCAGCATCTCTCACGTGTGTACAGCTAGCATATGTAATAAAAAATTAATCAATAGCCTGTATGAATTTCCCTGAGGCCCACCATCTCTCAAGTAGTGGCTTGTCATCCCGGCGGCTTGTCAAATGTCTCCCATTTTATGCATGCTTTCCCCTTAGAGAACAAACGGCATCTGAGACGAGAACAATATATATGATTTTACACTTCATTAAATTTTACTCAATTCACCTTCCAATATTTTACCCCGTTTTGGGAACCTGCAACACTTGGGCCCCTGTAAACTTGGGCCCCTGTAAACTTGGACCCCTGTAAACTTGGACCCCTGTAAACTTGGGCCCCTGTAAACTTGGCCCCTCTGTAAACTTGGGCCCCTGTAAACTTGGGTCCCTGTAAACTTGGTCCCTGTAAACTTGGGCCCCTGTAAACTTGGCCCCCCTGTAAACTTGGCCCCCTGTAAACTTGAGTCCCTGTTAACTTGGGACCCCTGCAACACCTGGGCCCCTGCAGCACTTAGGCTCTCTACTCCAGGGTAGAGAAAGTTTCACGTGATTGTAGGCCACATCTGCATGTGGGGACACCACCTTCATGTGGGGACACCACCTTCATGTGGGGACACCACCACCATGTGGGGACACCACCACCATGTGGGGACACCACCACCATGTGGGGACACCACCTTCATGTGGGGACACCACCACCATGTGGGGACACCACTACCATGTGGGGACACCACCACCATGTGGGAACACCACCTTCATGTGGGGACACCACCACCATGTGGGGACACCACCACCATGTGGGGACACCACCACCATGTGGGGACACCACTACCATGTGGGGACACCACTACCATGTGGGGACACCACCTTCATGTGGGGACACCACCACCATGTGGGGACACCACTACCATGTGGGGACACCACCACCATGTGGGAACACCACCACCATGTGGGAACACCACCACCATGTGGGGACACCACCACCATGTGGGGACACCACCACCGGGTCCCAGCACAGGAGAGTGGAGGACCGCGCCAAGAGTCTCCTGAGAGCATCACTCTGAGATAACCAGGAAAGTGGTGCCTAATACGTCAAGTATTTTTTGTTTCTACATAAATTTTTGGGAGTTTTCCTGCAGATTGATTCAATACTTTCGTCAGTTTACGCAAGATTTTGCGTCATTAATTTAGAAATACGCAGAAATGCTGATAATTCTGCGTCTGAGAATACCGAATCATTTCAAATTCAAATATCTAGAACCCGGGAATACAATTTAATGCATCTTCCTATACCCAAAGGGTTTTTAACGAAGTTCCTTTACCTGATATGAGAAAAACCCCGGCCACTGAAGGTATATAAACCCGTGCCTGGGCTGGTCTGAACCTTACCACCGCTCTCCGCGTCAAGGTTGGTGAAGTCTCCCCCACGATGGTCCAAAGAAAACATTACATTTGTTGGAAAATTTGAACCTTTTAATTCAGATATTTCGAACTGAGTGGTTTGAATGGGTCGTTTGATCCACCTGTGTCGTGTATTGGGTGTTTAGATCATTTTGTATTGGATTACAGAGCATAAGTAATATTCTGCTTCTAAAATATCTTAGGTGTGATTTATTTTAAAGTAAAATATCGGTGCGGTATATCAAGTGAAGCTGTGATTGATGATGTCTTGATCTGTTGTTCCAATTGAAGCTGCGTAACTTGCTTCTCATCACTAAATGAAGCTGTAGTTGGTGATTCTAGACCTGCATCACTTTGTGAAGCTGTAGCTGGAGATTATTGACCCGGATCACCAAGTGAAGTTGTAGTTGGTGACGCTTTTATGGTATGCACGAGAGCATACGAAATATGGAGCACCAGCACCCGGCTTATTGGTCCACACTAGACGGTTCTCGTTTAAATCATCCCCCAACCCCTTTCTCTGTTGGCCCGGACTAAGTGGGTGCTGGATATACATAAAGGAATATATTCTATTGTTGATGCTTCCTATTTGTTGTATTTCGTGCAGTGACACATTGCTGTATTTCGTGCAATAATACATTGCTTCTCGGCCTCAGGTGGCTACTGGCTAAGACTGACAAGTCTCTCACAATTTGATCTATTCGTGACAGCATTATGCATGTAGTATATCGTAATCTTTTCCCCATGTTCAAGAGGCTACATTTCTCAACGTTAAACTACAGAGATACTTTTTTCACCCTGTACTGGGGAGTTTGCTTAAGTCTCTTCGAAGCTCGTCAGACTCTTAGTTGTGTCGTCTGTAAACTTGCTGATGTTATTAGTCACTCCTGTATCAAGGATGTTGATACAGAGACATCCACCCACTGCGATTTCACTCCGTATATGTCGATTCTTCTGTCTCTCTTCCAGGTTCTGATCAAATTTAATGTTTCCTCTGATGCCGTAGGCTTCGGCCTTTCTACGTAGCCTCATGCGCGGAACTGTGCCGAAGGCCTTGCTAAGGTACAGATATACAATATATTTATTATTGTTAGAAATGCCTCAAATGTGCTTGAATATAAAGTTATTAAACTGGTGAAAGGACGAAGGACCCTCTGTAAGCCCCCGTTCGGGGTTCCTATTCAACCTGTATTATTCTAAGTGACTTTTTTTTATTTTTTGTAAATCTGCAATTATTGCTTTTAAGAACTAACCAACTAATGATGCCAAGCTTATTGGTTGGTTGTTTGCATCAAGAGCTGTATATCCCCCCCTATCGCTTTCATCTTTTTGAATGCTAGGCTGCGATGGTGACTCTCCAGGCAGTGGGGACAACACCAGTGTCGAATGATTTAATATATCGGTTAGTGGCCCACTGAGCTCCTCCTGGCATTCCTTTAGGACATTGCCGAATGTCTTGTTAGGCTCAGGAGATTCATTGGGTCTGTCTCTCACTCTGTTTAATTATATCCTTCTTGTTAATCTGTTTGTTTATGCAGTCTGAAGCTGTAGTTGGTGACTCCTTGTCCCCAGCACCAAGTGAAGCAGCAGTTGGTGATTCGTTAGGTCCGCATCACTATGTGAAGCTTCTCCAATATCAATGAGAGCGAGATTGTCGTCTGGTCGAGCCCTGTGTTAAGGATCGTACCCTGCTATACTTTTGCTTAAGCACATATACAGCTTAGGAACTCAGTATGCTTAGCGTGCTTAGCTTAGCGTGCTAGGAACTCAGTAACTCTAGAGGGAATAGAGCCCACGTTCCACGCTAGAACAATTGAAGAGTTGCGATGAAAAATATTATTGCGTGAAGTGATTTTAACCCATAATAAATATAATAGGTGTCAGAGCCTCTCTCCGGAGTTTTCAAGATGATGTGTGTGTGTGTGTCGCAGATGAAGACCAGTGTGGCGCTGCTCCTGCTGGCGCTGGCGGCGGTGATGGCGACGGAAGGAGGAGAAGGAGGAGGCGGTGAGAAGATAGTGTCTCCCCTGAAGGCCGAAGACACACTCGGCTCCGCCAAGAGGGAGGAGAGGATCTTCGCCTTCCTGACCACCACCTCCGTCAAGCGCCTCGCCACCACCACTATCACGGCCATCTCCACCTGCCTCTCCACCGCAGTTGGCGCCACC
The DNA here is from genome assembly GCF_040958095.1 of Procambarus clarkii. NCBI lineage: Eukaryota > Metazoa > Arthropoda > Malacostraca > Decapoda > Cambaridae > Procambarus > Procambarus clarkii. The sequence goes on from NC_091240.1 coordinate 6,318,246, forward strand.
TCCTGCGTCGGCCGCAGGAAGAAATCAGCCTTTCTGTCCATTGAGTAAGTCTACTTTTGATAATGATTTTTGTTCATTTCCCGCCAATTTCCATATTTATATGCTTGATGTGAATTATTCCCACTATTATATATATATATATATATATATATATATATATATATATATATATCTGTCCGTGGTTTTGTGTTTTGGCATATTTTGAGATTTTCGTGTACATATTCTATATAAATTAGAATGTCGGTCTGTCCATTTGTCCGCCTGTTTGAGGCCGACTTCATTATCGCTACTTTTCTCTCCTTCACCACCTTCCTCTACTTCCTTCACCACCTTCCTTACCCTTCACCACCTTCTCTACCCTTCACTTTCCCTACCAATAATCACTATTATCTAAATCTTACCCGAATGAGCACCAAACATATATATTTTGAAGGAATTAATAAGTGACACAACTTCCCCCACGCAGCAAACTGGACGACTTCCTCCACCAGGAGCGTCAAGGACAAGCACTCGACGACACCCTGCTGACGGGGAGCTTGGAGGACCAACTGGAAGTCAAAGATGGCTTGAAGTCAGACAAGCGGGTACATGTGGACAGAGAGGGCCGGAAACTGACCATCTGGTCCACCTACATCAGCACCCTCACCCTCACCTCCACCTCCTACCTTACCGGCACCACCATCACCGCCACCGCCTACTGCATCGCTCCGGGCGTCACCCAGGGATGCTTCGGCAAGTAGAGCTGAATCCATTCGTGGCCAATTGCATCCTGTGACGCAGGGACGCATCCCGGTAAGCTAGAATGCATTCTGTAAAGCTGGAATGCATCCTGGGACGCACGAATGCATCCCGGTAAGCTAGAATGCATCCTGTGAATCTGGAATGCATCTTGGGACGCAGGAGTGCATTCTGTGAAGCTGGAATGCATCCTTTGGACGCAAGAATGCATCCCGGTAAACTAGAATGCATCCTGTGAAGCTGGAATGCATCTTGGGACGCAAGAATGCATCCTGGTAAGCTGGAATGCATCCCGGGAAGCTGGAATGCATCTCGCTACGTTTCCATGCATCCTGGTACCTACAAATGCATCTAGCATACAGGGACGCGCCCTAGAATAGTGACCATGGGCAAGGATGGACATAATACAAGTGCCTGGCTTCGTGGCCCTCACCAAGAACACGCACGTGTTTGGACTCACATTAACATGTACTAAAATTAGCAATACAGTATTCAACCCTACGATTTGTGTTAATATTTCTTCACGAAACCTTTTATAAACTTTAAATTATTTAAACCTATGTTGCAATATAATTGCATTGGCTCGCATATATATATATATATATATATATATATATATATATATATATATATATATATATATATATATATATATATATATATATATATATATATATATATGTCGTACCTAGTAGCCAGAACGCACTTCTCAGCCTACTATGCAAGGCCCGATTTGCCTAATAAGCCAAATTTTCCTGAATTAATATATTTTCTCTAATATTTTTCTTATGAAATGATAAAGCTACCCATTTCATTATGTATGAGGTCAATTTTTTTTATTGGATTTAAAATTAACGTAGATATATGACCGAACCTAACCAACCCTACCTAACCTAACCTAACCTATCTTTATAGGTTAGGTTATTTTAGGTAGCCGAAAAAGTTAGGTTAGGTTAGGTTAGGTAGGTTAGGTAGTCGAAAAACAATTAATTCATGAAAACTTAGCTTATTAGGCAAATCGGGGCTTGCATAGTAGGCTGAAAAGTGCGTTCTGGCTACTAGGTACGACATATATATATATATATATATATATATATATATATATATATATATATATATATATATATATATATATAGGGGGTACCACCTCTGGTGCAATTATAGGGACCCACAGCCTCAGAGAAGGGAACACAGAGCATTCAGGGAAAAACTTGCCATTTAACTCTGAATACGTAAGAGTGTTCGCTTCTCCTATCACCCCCCTTTTTTATGGTGTACACTTTATTATACAAGGTTATACAGTTACATATCTGATTTTATACAAAAAATTAACATTAAGAGGACACAAAAAAAAGTTTGCTTCCTAGAGGGTGTAAATTTCCTCGAACTCCTCCGACGCCGGGCAGGAACCGAGGATGCAGCGAGCATTTCCCCTCTGGATTGCGACACTGAGGCGCTGAAAGAGAAAACTTGCTGCTCTAGGGTCTCTTGTGGTGTCAATGAGCTTGGAACCAAGATCCTTGAGAAACCTTCTTGCACTCTCTCCCCCATGGGCCTAGGGTCTCAGACCCTATTGGAACGAAGTTGTACCGATGATCTAATTGCCTGTACTTGACTGACTTGTCTCTTTCTCTGCGCGTTGCCGCGGCTCCTGCTGTGCTGGCAGAGAGGTTGATGTATGTGGTTGCCAGGGTGGATACACAAGTATAGTCCCATGCCAACTGTCTGCCACCCTTCCACGGTCGCAGTGTGATTCCGTCTGGTCGGCCGGCAAAGCTAACAGAGTCACGGTTCAGTAGGTTGCGGGGCTCTCTCTCTGCTGGACACTGAGCAGAGGCAAGGCTTCTTTTAATGATGTCATATATATATATATATATATATATATATATATATATATATATATATATATATATATAGGGACCCACAGCCTCAAAGCCTCAGCCAACCTGTCTCAAAAACTCTGCATACGTATGTATGCAGTTCAATTCTCCTATATTATACAAGGTTACACAGTTACATATTTGATCGTTTACAAAAAGAGAACATTAAGAGGAAATAAAGGAAAGTTTGCTTCCTAGAGGCTGAAGATTTCTTCGAACTCCTCCGACGTCGGGCAGGAACCGAGGAGGATGCAGCGGCAACCCGTTCTCGCAAATTCGTATAGTCAGTATTGACTTATAACTACATGCATAGGTGATATACTAAACATAATAGATACCCTTAAAAAGCTTCATAGAAAACACCGACCTTACCTAACCTTGTTAGTATGTTAAGATAAGCATCTTATTGCTTCGTAATAACAATTATTACTTAACCTATACCTATAATAGGTTAAGTAACAATTGTAATTACGAAGCAATAAGATGCTTATATTAACATACTAACAAGGTTAGGTAAGGTCGGTGTTTTCTATGAAGCTTTTTAAGGGTATCTATTATGTTTAGTATGTCACCTATGCACTTATTTAATAAGTCAATATTGACTTTACGAATTTGCGAGAACGGGTTGCCAGCGGACATTTCCCCTCTGGAGGGGGAAGAAGGCTCTTCAAGTCTAAGGCTCTTATAATCTACAATCATCAGCAGCTTTCCTAGAATTAATTAAAACTACTCAGCCCGATGGAATCATTGCTTCCCTGGACGTCGAATCCCTATTTACCAACGTCCCAGTCGACACAACCATAGGAATGATACTGGACAGAGTATACAGAGACGAGAGCACCCCCAAATTAGACATACCGGAGCCACACTTGAAGAGTCTTCTCGAGGCATGTATAAAGGAAGCTCCTTCCATCAGTCCGCAAGGAGACATGTATCTACAAATAGACGGAGTAGCAATGGGCTCCCCCCTAGGAGTGTTATTCGCTAATTTTTACATGGGAACCATCGAATATAGTCTTCAGTAGTAGACAAACTAGCCCCTGATGTGGTTGTTGTACTGGATATATATCTAAGTAACATTAGTCAATCTATATATATCCAGCCTTTTCATGTCGGCCTACGTCTTCACATGCTTTTTTTTATAACTGCGTTAATCCTAATATCCTAATAATTTTTTTAGATTGCGTTATTCCTAATATCCTAATCATTTTTAACAGCGTTAATCCTAATATCCTAATATTTTTTAAACAAAGTTAATCCTAATATCCTAATATTTTGTAAAACTGCATTAATCCTAATATACAAATAATTTTGTTAAAACTGCGTTAATCCTAATATCCTAATAATTTGTTTGAAACTGTGTTATTCCTAATAATTTTTGTTTAACTGCGTTAATCCTAATATCTTCAACGACAGGGTGAGTTGTGAGTCAACATTGATGTTGGTTATGGGTTGAATTGGCGCTGCTCTTGGGGCAGTGTACCCACTGGGCGTGGGTTGGGTGTCTTCTCCATCCGGCACCTCTCGCTGTTGTCATCCGGAGAGCCGGCTATCAAGCCTGTTATCAGGAAGACTTCGCATATGTAGAACAGATGACCGGCTGGTAATGTGTTCTAAATATCACAGTCTTGGGCTTATTTGGCCATCTTCTTGTTGCATTTTAACAAAGATCTTTTCGAGGTCTCGGTAAATTCTATCCGTGAAAATTTGGGAACTTCAGTTTTTGTGTATGTTAATAGTTGGTTATTAAGTTTGGTTGTTAAACATATTTAACCCATCTTCTTAACTAAAATGTCGCGTTTTGTACGTTATATAACCACAATACCATCACCACAACAACACAACAACTCCACTACCACAACACCACCTCCCTCAACACCACAACACAACAACACCACCACCACTACTACAACACCACCACCAGCACCATAGTACCACCACCACACAACAACACCACCATAACAACACCACCACCACAACACACCACCACCACTCCCACAACACAATACCACCACCACCACAACACTCCTACAACACAACACCACCACCACAACACACCACTAACACTCCCACAACACAATACCACCACCACCACAACACACCACCACCGCCACAACACAACACAACACCATCATAACAACACCACAACACAACACCACCATAACAACACCACCACAACACAACACAACACCACCATAACAACACCACCACCACCACAACACACCACCACCACCACCAACCACTAACACGCCCCAACAAGTGTTACACACCCAGCTCCCGCCATCTGCAGCCTCAGCTAAAAATAACCACTGGTGATAAACCAGCATAAAATGACAGCATTACCTCCTGCACCAGGAAACAACATAGATATTCCGCCCCGCCTTATGTACCACCAATCGAAACCCATTTAGCTCCCATTTATGGGCACATGAAAGGTTTAGAATATCTGGTCGTAGGACACACGACACCTGTAGGACAAGGGGCGGGGCGGGGTACTTGACGGCTGGAGGGCAAGCTCGGGGGGCATCTTTGGCCATGTTATCCAAGAGCTTTATTCATCGAGGGGCGAGATGCATAATTTCCCTCTCTCCCTTCCTCCCTCATTACAATCTCCCGAATGCAGCGAGAGAGAGGCAGGGTATATATAGGCGCTGGGACTCGAACTGGTGTCCATTGTGCCCCCCTGTGCGTCAAGGTTGGTGCTAATGTTAGGTGTTCCGTCCTCTTCTAGGTACTGGATACGAAGGCACTGTGGTCCCTGTCGTTCTCCCAAAGAGTCGGGTACCTCGAGAACGCTCGCTACTCTCCCTCCACGGGAGAGGATGTTGGGTCCACTCTCTCCCTGCTGGATAGCTAGAGAACGCTTGCTTCTCTCACCCTGCAGAGTACTCTGAGAACGCTGGCCTGTCTCTTCCCGCGGGGAACCTTGAGAACGCTGGCCTGTCTCTTCCCGCAGGGAACCTTGAGAACGCTGGCTTCTCTTACTCTCACATCATGAACAATGGCGTCAGTTCTTGGATAATTGTCTTGGAGAAGCTCCAGCGTCGCCACTAGTCCACTAGGGGGAGCACAGCGCCCTCTGCGGCATCTCAGAGTGGATAATTCCTAGGCTTGTTGACCAAACCACACACTAGAAAATGAAGGACTGAATCACAATCGACTTGAGAATGGTCCAGGACGGACCGAAACGTCGTCGTCCCTTCACCTTCCAGTGTGTGGTCTGGTCAACATACTTCAGCCACGTTATTGTGACTCATCGCCTGCAATTCCTAAGCTTAATGTGGGTTTATAAGTGTAGTACATAAAGCTTTACTGACAGAATATTTTATACACTCCCAGGATAGGACACAAACAACCTTTATTGACCACTTGGACCTTTATTGACCATTAGTAGCCATTATTAACCCCCATTTACAACTTATTGACCTTACGTCAGCTATCCATGGAGCCAACGATGAAACAATATTGAAGAAACTTGCCGAATTATGAATTACATTCAATTTTCCAGGATGGATACAGGATTATTTATCCAAGAGGAAGGATGGTGTTCTGTGTAGAGGCATCAGTAGGACCATTATTAATGCAGGCGAACTAACTACTCCTAAAGAGGGGTGTATTAAGCTCTATGGACTATGTTCTTCAGTATGTTAATGTGAAACTTTATTTGTGATATACCTTTACCACCTATGGACATTGTGACGTCATGCAGGCGACGTTTGTAGTGTGGGACACAAGGACAACTCAGTCCGTCTTAAGGTTTCCCAACGTTAAGAAAACGGTCAATGTAAAGTGCCCTTCTCCTAACCTACCAGAGGACCCAAAACAGAAAACGGGACAATACGTCACTTTCGCCAGTCGCTTCCATTTTCTAGTACGACAATTTTTGGCCTTATGTAATGCATACGAGCGAAATGCGACGTTCTTTGTAGAAAGGGGAACTAAAATGTAAGCTTTGCATGAGGCTGCAATTGTCTCCATCTCAGACAATAGGAAAACGGTCATATTTTCTTTGTTGATAAGACAATGGTAATCTTCTTTATAGATTTTGTCACTGATAGCAGTTTAAGGGTCTCGTAGTACGGTTGGCTTCGTTCTCGACCCAAAATTGAGAATTTCAGGTTCGATTCCCGGGCGGGACAGAAATAACTGGGCATGTGTCCTTTCACTTAATGTCTCTGTTTTGTAAATTGTTAGATTAATATATTTAACAAGTGCCCGCAGGGGTGCGTGAATCTTATATATCTTGGAATAGAGATCAGTGATGCAAATCTCATCATCAACCATCGTAAGTAATTAGTTAAGTTGTTTTGGAATGAACAGAACATGTTCGTTCCTTGTACATTGTTGACAAATGATTCTGGCAGCAAACTTTGTGAAGAACGTCGCCACCGTTCCTCTGAGCGCTGTACTACTGAATATCTAGCTATCAAAATGAAGGGACGACGACGTTTCGGTCCGTCCTGGACCATTCTCAAGTCATTCACAATCGACTTGAGAATGGTCCAGGACGGACCGAAACGTCGTCGTCCCTTTATTTTCTAGCGTGTGGTCTGGTCAACATACTTCAGCCACGTTATTGTGACTCATCGCCTGCATCTAGCTATCATTTGTCTTAGACTTAGCATGCTGTCTAATCAACTATATAACTAATTCATTGAATTTATTATACCACTCTTTCCTAAAGGTTCTTGCCTATAATAATGTTTTTAAATACTATTAATCGAAACCAAACTATCGTACGTGGTAGTCATTATTTAACAGGATCCTCATTGAAATGAGACCTCAATAACTCAAATTTCTTTCCCAGTTCACAATTTCGAGAGTGATTTTACTCTCACAGTCCTCCCTGGCGACTGCCTGGTCTGTGGGTCTGCTTTTTCCCCCCTTCGTAGCCCGAAGGAAAAAATAAACATAGCCATCACATCCATGCCGAACCCGTAACTCCATCACAGAGCTAACATGAATATATCACACCCCACAGATGAAGGTGTGTGTGGTGGTGACGACCTGCCTGTTAGGCCTGGCTGTGGTGGCGGGCCAGGACGCCGAAGGGTCCGGGAAGGACACCAAGGGTCTCGCAGCAGCAGGAGGGATGCAGAGGATTGAGGGAGATAAGAGGCAGGAGAGACTGCTCTTCGCCTACTCCACCACCACTTCCATCAAGCGCCTCGCCACCACCACCCTCACCGCCATCTCCACCTGCCTCTCTACATCGCTTAATGCTCCGGCATGTCAGGGGCGCAGGAAAAAGTCGCTCACTATTAGTCTTGAGTAAGTCTTCAAGGTAGCTTCTTTACCATGAGTCTTGAGTAAGTCTTCAAGGTAGCCTCTTTACCATGAGTCTTGAGTAAGTCTCCAAGTTAGCCTCTTTACCATGAGTGTTGAGTAAGTCTTCAAGGTAGCCACTTTACCTTGAGTCTTGAGTAAGTCTTCAATTTAGCCAATTTATCATAAGTATTCAGTCTTCAAGGTAGCCAGCGTAGCTAAATCAGAACGGATTTCCATCAAGAAACCCCCCCCCCCCAACACTGCCACAGTCCATAATTTGAATGGTATTGTATAACAGTAGTGGTGGTAGTAATAGCTGTTGTAGTTTAATTGTCAGTGGTAGAAGTAGTTGTAGAAGAGGTGGTAGAGGTAGTCTCTGCGGCAGCTGGCCTGTCTACATATCCATACAGATGCCAAAGTAGCAACTTTCGTTTTTGAAAAGATAAACAAAGTAAAGATAAACTTTGTTCATCTTTATCTAAACTTTGTGTGTAAAGATAAACAACACTTTTGTTGTTGATAATGGAGTGAACGGGTCAGAGAGGTGGGAACTAATTATGAATATATTAACACCTGATACAATTACAAATTTGCAACAACAGAAATCTGAAGAACTTGTCGGAGGACATGGCACTGGACCTGCTACCCAGCCGGGCGGAGGTGGAGGAGGTGGACCAGCCGGCCGGCCGGCTAGTGTCGGATCGAAAGGGCCGGAAATTCACCATCTGGTCGTCATATATCAGCACCTTGACCCTCACTTCCACCTCCTACCTTACCGGCACCACCATCACCGCCACAGCCTACTGCATCGCCCCGGGCGTCAGCCAGGGATGCTTCGGCAAGTAGGCCTATAGACAGTGCCCCCACACTAGCACTCGGGCCTACCTACTATAGGCTTTCGCTATGCAATACAACGACAAAGGAATTTAATTGATCTGTCATGTATTTAGACGTCATTGTTCTGTAATATTTGTTTGGACTCAATTTCCGTGGACTTAAGTTATATTATTCAATAAATATTAAAATATTACCAATGTTTCAACTTCCTTCTTTGTGCTAGAGACTATCGGGGCTCATAAAAGGTTGTAAAGGCATTTTTCTCATATCGCAAAGACTACAGGCTTGGCATATTCATTAAAGAACACGATCAGTGTTTGTTGACGGGAAAAATTATGAAGAAATGGTGATGAGCACATTTGAAAGTGGCGCCAAGGAAGTAGCTGGCTTGTGTACGCTGCACTGACAATGTGTGAGGTTCCTGAAAAAATTTAGGAACAACAGTGCCAAGAGTATAAGATAAACATTTCCATGTACATTTGCTGGCTTAAAGTTAAGACTGGAGAACAATGTTAAATGTAGATATCTAGTACAGGACCTAATCAACTAATATATGGATGTGGAAGGGAATATTATAAATTTGAATAACATTGGAACAGTTGGCGGGAACCCAAAGCCGCCACCGCCGCCTACTGTGTCAGTGATAGAGTGGGACGATATTGAGGACTGAGACTGATCGCGTAAAGGCTCTCTGTCCACATGATGGACTACGTGTCTGCTTCAGAATTATACATAAGTATAATTATACATAAGTGTTTAACATATAAAAAGGTGCAGTGTCAAATAGCATAGGATGACGCAGATGGTAGGAGATTATTTAGACAATGCACGATTTGCAGGTGGCCATCCTTGCATTGAAGGATACATTGATAAATGCTTATAATTGTGTGGATAACTGATTATTTCAAATAACTGGGCCATATTAATTGTTATGGACTGCTGAGTATATAACCTAACTTGGCTATATTAACATGTAGCCTAATGGCAATTGAGATTTTAGATATACAGACGATCTCGAACCCATTGTTGATGTGACGACTTATACTGAAATTTTGTATCTAGCTCATCAAGATTGTAACTTGCTTAGCTAAATGAATTGTGGGGTTCAGTCCCTGAGCCCATTATGTGCCTCTGTAACCCTTTCTATTACTGCCCACAAGATGGGTATGGGGTGCATAATAAATGAACTAAACTAAAAAGATATACAGAGACTGTGTCAGCCCTCACAGTTCACTGTGAGGCTCTAAATAAGATTGTTCATTACTCTATAGGATGAATGTATATGGTGATTTGAGGTGGGCTGGGACATACTGTAACAGTATTTTGATAATCTAAATCCTGTAGATGTTTTTGAATGCATGCATAGATGTATGCAATTGATTTGAATGTTTATATATTCTTTGTTAGAATATATAAATGGACTTTTATAGAATATTGTTATGAAAAATCAAGATTACAAATAGTTCAGGAATTTTATAGATATTACTTTGTCCCTAAGAAAGTTAAGTTTTGTTCCTGTAGTAAAAGATATATAATATTGTTTGTATAAAGTTTTGTTAAGTCTGAAACAAAAATTATGATAATTTAATCTCATTTACCCAGAATAGAATTAAGTCAGAAAACACACACACACACGCTATAATATATATATATATATATATATATATATATATATATATATATATATATATATATATATATATATATATATATATATATATATATATATATATAATCACAAAATATTATACCCATTGTTTCGTGTTCTGTCTTGTGTTGAAAGTTTGTTTTCACCTCATCCGAAACTGTTGTAACATATCACCTCACCCAAATGCAGATATATATATATATATATATATATATATATATATATATATATATATATATATATATATATATATATATAATGGTAGCAGGCTTTCTTGTAAACTTGTGTTGTTGAATATGACCGAAAGGGTAAAATTAATAATTCTAACACGAATCTTCTCAATATTTCTTACGTTCTTCTTCACTGTCGAGGGTAATTGATAAATTAACTCTCCGAAATTCATTCTATATTTCTGCTCTGACGCCTGAACGCGTTTCGTAATTTTTATTACATTTTCAAAGACTTAGTTTACACATAAAATTCATCATACTTATACTCGCTTTGGGTGATGTAATATGGCACAAAAGTTTTGGGTGAGGTGACAAAGCTAAGACAGAACACGAATCAATGGGTATAAATTGGATATGAAAACATAAGAATGAAAGTAACTGTGGAAGACCTATTGGCCCATACATCCTCTTGCTACTTCTATGTTGGTACGTGATCTTGAAGTGGGTAGAATATAGTTGTGCATTAATTGGCTATTGATTGCTGGTGTTGACTTTTTGAAGTGTAGTTCCTCGCTGATGTCGAGTCTCCTGCTATCACTGTATTTATCGATGATTTCTGAGTTGCTTGTTAAGATCTCTCTGGTGATAGTCTGGTTGTGAGAAGAGATTATATGTTCCTTGATGGAGCCCTGTTGTTTGTGCATAGTTCATTGCCTAGAAAGAGACGTTGTTGTCTTGCCTATATACTGAGTTCTTTGGGGCTTACAGTCCCCTAGCGGGCATGTCATAGACGTGCAAAGGCATAGACGACGTTGGTTTCCCTCAGGGCGTTATACTTGGTGTCTGGAGAGTTTTTCATGAGTAGGTTGGCTGTATTTTTGTTTTTGTAGTAAATTGTCAATCGTATTTTCTGATTTTTGTTTGTAGAGATAACGTTCCTATCAGTAATGTCTTTCAGGACCCTTTCCTCCATTTTATGAGCCGTCGAAAAGAAGTTCTTGTAAAATAGTCTAATAGGGAGTACAATTATTGTGTTAGTTGACTCTTCAGAGGTTGCATGGCATTTCACCTTTCTTTTTATGACGTCATCAACAAAACCGTTAGAGAAGCCATTGTTGACTAGGACCTGCCTTACCTTATAGAGCTCTTCATCGACTTGCTTCCTTCCTGAGCTGTGGCTGAGAGCCCAGTCGACGTAAGCGTTGACAACACTCCTCTTGTACCTGTCTGGGCAGTCACTATTGGCACTGAGGCACATTCCTATGTCTGTTTCCTTTAAGCGTCAATTTTGCGAGCCGCTGTAATTTTTAATAACTCATTTGTTTGGCCTCATCGGATTTACACGTCAAAAATGCGATGTTCTTCTCGAGAGGATGAGTTTAGTCGACCACAAAGCCATGTGTGTACTCACCTATTTCTGCCTGCTGGATCGAGCTCTAGCTCTTGGACCCCCACTTTTCTAGCCGTTGGTTGTCTAATGCAATGACTCCTGGTATATTTCTCTATCATACCTGCTCTTAAAGTTATGAATGGAGTTAGCCTCTACAACTTGCTCCTTTAGGTCATTGTGTGTGTGTGTACTCACCTATTTGTACTTTCCAATTTGTGCTTGCGGGGTTGAGCTCTGGCTCTTTGGCCCCGCCTCTCAACTGTCAATCAACTAGACATAACGTGTGTGTGTGTGCTGGAGACTCTGATAGAGTTATATCATGTTTGTTAGTGTCGGGAACATGGGCGCCTCCTGCTCTGAAATGATCATGACTAGTACACAGAGACTGAACAACTGGGCAAGCACGACACAGACCGAGCTATTGGGCATTTATCTAGCCACTGAGTATCTTAAGCTCAATGGTGGTGGAGTTATTCTCTGTGACTCTAAAAGTGCTCTGCAGTCCTTAAATAACCCATCACAATGTATATCTGAAGTAGCTTGTAATATTAAATGGAATGTAATTTTTGCCAATGATAATAACTCTTGTATAAAATTTGTGTGGATCCCATCCCATGTTGGAGTTGGAAAACATGACTTTGTAGATCAATTGGCCAATGAGGCTTGCAGGAAAGAAAACATTGATTATGACTTTGGACTATCTAATGCAATTATTAGAAACATACAAATTAAAGAAATTAATTCAGATTTAGAAGAACTAAGAAATGCCCAGAGACCTGAAAGCTGCAGTATTAAAAGCTGTGACAAGTTTTGTAATAATATGTATTTGTATGGTCAGCACAGTAACCGAACCAGGCAATGTGATGTAGTCATTGCGGGAATTCGCCTTGGCTATAGACACATCTGGCAGGTTAGTGAGGCTGAGCCACTACCAGAATATTCAGATTGTAAACTCTGTGATAAACCTTTAATGCATTCACTAGAACACTATATTGATGAATGTGAAACCGTAAAGGACTTTAGACCTCCTGGCCTCTTGTACCACCAACTGTGTAACTATTTTATTGACTCAGGTGTTCTGGACGACATCCTAACAATTTATCCAAAATTTGCTTGTCCATTTTAAAGAATGAAGAACAAATTTTATTTTTATTTATATTACTTCTAAGCTGTATGACTTATGAACCCATCCCTGCCCTTGTGTGGCAGTGCACAGTAGAAAGTTGTTTTCGCATATCCATACATTAAAACATTGATTGTAACCATGATATATATATATGTGCTTCAGCCTACAGTTTAGACCTATTGTCTTGTGTATGACCCTCTGCCCTGTGTGGCAGTGAATACCAGCATTATCCTCACTTTAATAAGACTATCAAAATCCTCAGATTAGGCAAAATTGTAATTAATTTTGTCAATAAAGATGTTAATAATAATAATCCTGCCGAAGACATGCAATCGAACCTACCAAAACCAAATATAGAAATGGATATGAGAATCATTATAACAATGTTCTCTTTAACACTTGCCTTAAAACACCCATTGTGGGTTCCTCGGAAATCCAGAAAGAACTTCTCAGTGTTAGAGCTGTCAATAAGTGGAATAGGTTAGATGTAGAAGTTGTTCAAGCTAATTCGATTACAATTTTTAATGAAAATATGATGAAAACGTAAGAAAAAAAAGTCATTGCATTAATATAAGGACGTTAGGAAGGCGGGGCTAGACGTCTAACTCGACCCTGCAAGCACATGTAGGGTCGTACATCTATGCGAGTACACCCCCTCCCCCACCTACATACACTCAGAGGTCTTCGCGGCCGAGCGTACAGCGCTCGGGGATCATAATCCAAAGAGCCCAGGTTCGATTCTCGACTCCGGACCCTTTGGGTGTGGTTTGCGGCAGGCTGACTTGCCACGATCCACATCGACCGGAACTAAGAGTAAGAAAACTGTCGAACCAAACTCCCAACGACCTTGCGCTCAGACTGAAACCCACATATGCCACACTCCACCACAACACCCTTCCTCCAATCCCCAATCATGGCCAGATACCAAGCATGCTGCACTACTGTCACGCCAAGAAAACAGATTCCATCACAACGCAAAACTACTTCATAACCAGGATCGCAAAATGTGACAAAACATTACTCATAATTTAAACAATTCATCAACTCATCAAATCCAGGCCTAATTTTGATAATCATATCGTGGTTAAGTTTCATACATAATCCCATTTTCCAACACCCTTATATGCAGAGACAACAGTACCAAGTGCATCACAAAAGCAACAGAGTACAGCTATAAATATAGGAAAATATATGACAGACATAAATAAAGTGTGTATCCCCTTGCCGCGTTCCAGAGACATTACGTTACCTCCTTTAGTGACAAAATTAATTTCAAACAAGTGATTATCACGCCCAAAAGGGTGGGGGGGGGGGGGAAACTCTCTCACTATATATAAAATATCAAATAGCCATAGCATTGGCTAAATATCTTCCGTCAACCAACAATTAAGTCACATTTTACTGATAAAGCTCATCCACCGGGACAATCCAACATAGAAAACGAAACTCCACAAAACCAAAACAGTAACGCTCAGCTGACGCTGTAAACAGCCTCGCCTCCAGGTGCAGTCATCGGAAATGTAAACCCTAGATGCAAACTGCACGTACCATCAAGAAGAAGATGATCCCTCGTCGTCAAGTGCATCAAGGCTCATTCTAACACACATCTGGTTCAGTCGTCGCTCTTGCATTAAGTGAAAACAACACCTACTTCCAAGCGTTGCCAAATGAACACTGACGTGCCACTGTGACGGGACTCCCAACATCACCACTCGTGCCGTCATCAGGAGGAGCAGCATCACGCAAACTACACATATCTTCACGCAGAAGCGAGAAGGTGGTGGAGGCCAAAACCGTCATTGTCAAAAGAGTGCTGGGAAGACGGGACACTACGAGCTTAGTTCTTATCCTGGACCTACACTTAGGTAATTACACGCTCTGTGACTAGGCTATCAATGTTATTGGAAGATTGGGACTAACACGACAAAAGATTAAGTGCTTAAGGTTCTGTTTGGCAGTTTGTTGTATTCTTAGTACGTGGGTGAAGTATTTACGTCCACCGCCCACGGGATGGATATGGGGTGCATAATAAAGAAATTGAATTGAATTGAACCCGTCCTCACACTAGGCTGCTCGAAGCAGCGACCGTCCTCCCCAGACTCATAAATTTTAACATACTGTGTATTAAAAATCGGTTTGCTTTCATATATAAATTAATATTATTGTACATTAATATTCTAATTATAGTTAGTTGTAGGTTAGATTAGGTGTTTAGGTTCTGTTGGCGCTTATTTGTATTTGAAGTACGTGAATGAAGCATTTATAACATTGTGGTTCGAACAGATGTCGTCAGCAAACCACCTGTTCCGAAAGTGTTCGGACGTTATCAGTTGTAAGTGGTGTGTAAATCGTTTTTCATTCATAAACAGGGGGGTTTGGCGGCTGGATTAACGAGCATATGTCATTTGTTTATGACACAGGGCTGTTTGCAGGACATAACAGTTGTGCCTGTAGTACGTGGGTGAAACATTTACAGAGTTACGATTCAAACAGAGGTCGTCAGCGAAGCTTCGATGACGTTCAGAGGTTCGAGGATTCAGAGGTTCGAGAAGTGTTGGAACGTCATCAGTTGGGAGTCGTGTGCACGCGAGTACTGTGGCAGAAACTTGTCGACGCCTCAAAGCCTTAGTGCAGTGTGTCACGTCTTCTACTGAGTGCTCACGACGTCTCGCAAGATTTGTGGATGCGATAGTGTTGTGTTAACCCCTCATCGCACTAGACGAGGTGCGCCCCCCCGCCCCCCCAGCGAGTTCCTCCTTCAGAACAAGGTAAGCAGCTCCTCCATCCTCAATCGTCACCTAAACTGTTTATATATATATTATATATATATATATATATATATATATATATATATATATATATATATATATATATATATATATATATATATATATATATATATATATATATATATAATCCATATATACGGATTAAAATGTGATCGTTTATGTGTTTACGAATAATATTTGAGGTATATGAGGATTGAAATGTCTAAAAGCACTTCAGTAAAGTGCAAGCCTAATTCGTTTTCATGTCATTACAGGTAAGTAGTTGCAGATCTTCGAGGAGCAGATATATCCACCATTTTGAGGTACGTTCCTATTTTCCTGTTATTTTCCTCGCTATCTTTTAGAGATCCAGCAAACCCAGGGTGTGAAAGGTGTTCCTTATTTTCGGGCGTGTATTTCACCCAAGCTAGCGCCCTAGACCATTACACCACGGCATAGACAAAAGCAATATAGCAACCTGGGATTCCATTGAACCCTCTAAGAGCCTTGAGGCTTCCAACTGAAGCCTAATCAGTTTTTTTTTTTTTTTTTACCCATTGGCCCGATTTTCTAGTTACGTCTACTTGCTAATGTTTTTTTTCGTTGCACGATGTCTTTAAATGTTTTCTGAAAAATCCGATTTGCTGTCATCGAATATATTAAAACTGTTTTATACGAACTCAAAGAAGAGATCTCAAACAGGAACGACTTCGTGACACTAATGCTGATAGTCTTGAATTTGATGGTGTTACTTGGTAATTTCGAATGCTTGTTTTCGTTAATTTACCAACTACCTACCGCCAGCAACTTGGCCGGTTATTACAAGAAGCTACTATTTCGCTGCATGTTATATTTTGTTATTGCATTTTGCAAGTTTCCACTCCTGTGGGAGTGTTAGTGTCTTTGGTGGGGGGGGGGGACTTTTTGAAGCATATGACCAGCTGTGTCATGACGTAATTAATATGATCAGCTGTGTCATGACGTATTTGATATGACCAGCTGTGGCATGACGTATTTGATATGACCAGCTGTGGCATGACGTATTTGATATGACCAGCTGTGGCATGACGTATTTGATATGACCAGCTGCGTCATGACGTAATTGATATGACCAACTGTGTCACGACGCAATTTTCAACTTCCTTTTATTTTACTGAATAAACTTTGTCTGGGCCAAAACTGATAGAGCAGAGAGGACACAGAGGCTCTGCTACGATAGCGGGAGATGAAGAGAATGTGAGAGTTGATGAAAATGCGAGAAACAAGTGTAAGAGAGAGGAAGGAGGATTTGAGGGTAAGGTTCCATGCAAGTTATCTAACGAGACAGGTGACTGATGCTTGCATGATTTATCAGTGTTTTAAGGCAATATCAATAGGACCATTTGAACCATCACTCGATAACTTATTTCGGCTCTGACTATTGGGGAGAGTTGCCTCTTATACCTTACAGATCCTCCAAGTTGGTCAGCAAAACGCGGACTGAGTGTTATACATTTATTACCTAATTTTCTTATAATACATGAGGAAGAGAATCCAGAATACATAACTGCAATAAATGCTATAAATAACGAAGGATTAGTTCATGTCTATGGTCGACGTAGCGAGTGGTCGTGTGACGGCGTCAGGCAGGAGGAGGTCCTGTCTCTCTCTCTCTCTCTACTTGCCGAAGCATCCCTGGGTGATGCCCGGGGCCGCACACATGGCGGTGACGGTGACGGTGGTGCCGGTGAGGTAGGAGGTGGAGGTGAGGGTGAGGGTGCTGAGGTAGGTGGACCAGATGGTCAGCTTCTTGCCGTCCCTGTTCACCACCTCCCTCTTGACTCGTTCTTCCACCTCGCCCGGCTCGAGCTGACTTCCCGCCAGCTCCCCGAACGGGTCTTTTCGGTCGTTCTCCAACAGCCTGTGGGAGACAGATGGGCAGTGGAGGGGTTATCTTGAGGTACATAGCCTTCCCGGTTTGGTGCCTTCTATTGATAATTACTTACTTACTTGATGTTCTTGAGGGCGTTTGTGATCTGTGACAGGTCATGACTCGTGGTTTAGAGGCTTTCTTATAGTACAGTAGTGGGTTTGTTTTTATTTTTACCTTGTATCACAGTGAACAGATGGGGGTGTGAGTGTGGGGGTGTGACTGCGTGTGGGGGGTGATTGTGTGGGGGTGACTGCGTGTGTGTGACTGTGGGTGTTGGTCGGGCCTGTAGACGTGTGTTGAACATGACAAGAGAGAGAGAGAGTTAGATAAGTGATCCTACCACGATTATCCTCATTTTTGACCATGTTCAAAACTTAAGGAAGACATTTAAAAATTACCATTTGAAAAACCGTTTTACAATTTGAATGGAGCCGATGTGCATCACTAAAGGTCGCGATTCACTGAAGCACGTTTCTTTCCCTACTACAAGAGCCAGAAGATCGCGAACTTACTCGTGAACAATTCTCCTCCCATCGTGAAGGTGAACACTTTGAACGATATGAATGTCGTCTATACCTTTACATTCCCACTAGGGGACTGTCAGCCTGAACGATCTCAACATATAGGCAACACAACATCTTTTTTGCAACACCTCTGACTATGCTCTAGACACCTCTAGTAGGGCCTCGTAGCCTGGTGGATAGCGCGCAGGACTCATAATTCTGTGGCGCGGGTTCGATTCCCGCACGAGGCAGAAACAAATGGGCAAAGTTTCTTTCACCCTGAATGCCCCTGTTACCTAGCAGTAAATAGGTACCTGGGAGTTAGTCAGCTGTCACGGGCTGCTTCCTGGGGATTGGAGGCCTGGTCGAGGACCGGGCCGCGGGGACACTAAAAA
Source organism: Procambarus clarkii (assembly GCF_040958095.1). Taxonomy (NCBI): domain Eukaryota; kingdom Metazoa; phylum Arthropoda; class Malacostraca; order Decapoda; family Cambaridae; genus Procambarus; species Procambarus clarkii. The sequence continues at coordinate 6,336,881 of NC_091240.1, forward strand.
AAAACAAACAAACCCCGAAATCATCTCAAGATAACCTCAAGATGCACAAACACCTTCATCCATCAGAGATACATTGATCAACAACACATAAATGAATCAACCAGGGCAACAACGGCATCAGAGAGTTAGATGTAGCTGAAGCACTACACGTCAAACATCATACTATAATCAGCCAGCTTACTCTTCGGTGCACTTTTGCTCTCTGTAGTACAGGAAGAAGATTCGCTCAGTACGCACTTCTTCACCCGACTTCAACTATGTTATCCCATCACTTCAACTCATCTTAAGATCACATTCAAAGATCCAAAGATCACATTAGGACTCACGACCAAAGATCACATTTGGACTCACGACCAAAGAACACATTTGGGCTCACGACCAAAGATCACATTTGGACTCACGACAGAAGATCACATTTGGACTCACGACCAAAGATCACATTTGGACTCACGACCAAAGATCAGATTCACCCTTAACACCTCTTGGGTGGCTTAATCTTCATCAGTCACCCTCATCCTACCTGGAGTGTGCTGGCAGACGTTGTGCGTCCACTGCCTCCGAAGATGCTGACGTGAGCTTCAGCGAAATGCGTCCTTCAGTGACAGATTATTTTGGTCATATTTAATAACATACTCTCTGCCTACAAGAAAGACTGCTACTCAGATACACCAATAGCCTAATATGTTTATATATGTATATATCCCCCCACCTCTTATCCCTCTCACCTCTCTCACACCAATCCTTACTCTCTCACCCCTTTCCTCTCTTCGCTACTCCTCCCTGCAATCCCCCCCCCCTCTCTCTCTCTCAAGAGGAGAGAGGGATGGATAGAAGGGGGAAGAGTGGGGGAGAAGGTATAGGGGGAGGGGATTGGGTGAGAAGGGGAATAGAGAAGGGGATGATAGAGGGGAAGGGGTAGAGGGACTTGGACACAGCCAGGTACCCCACCTAGAATAAATATATATATATATATATATATATATATATATATATATATATATATATATATATATATATATATATATTTACATCACTTTAACTCTATGACCCCTTAAAGAATTCGAACCCAGAGGTATTCTGACTACTACACCAACGATCGGCTGGTGCAGTGGCCAGAGTACCTCTGGGTTCGAATCCTGTGAGGGGTGATAGAGTTAAAGTGATGTATGTGCTTGAGGGGGATCACTCAGGTTTGGCTCACACATGTATATATACAAACACTAGAACGCACAGCAGATTTTTAAAGACTGTCCTCTTCTTGCGGCCCTGACACGCCGGCGAAGCGGTGGTACTGAGGCAGGTGGAGAGGGCGGTGATGGTGGTGGTGGCGAGGCGCTTGACGGAGGTGGTGGTGTATATAGCGAAGAGTCTCTCCTGCCTCCTGTCCACCTCCAGTCTCTCCTCCGTCTCTGCTGGCGAGGGATGACCCACGTCTTCGGCACCTTGCGCCTGGGCGGCCACTACCGCTGCCAGCACTCCACACAGCGCCGCCACGCACGCCTTCATCTGCCGCCACAAGCCTCACGTTACATTACTACACAATGATAAATGCCATTAATAATAACAATAATAATCACATACAATTATAATCACATAAAAGGAACGTTTCAATTTGGCAGCAGGACGCTGCTTCTGGAAACTTTTTTAAGACTACTCATAGCCCAGTCGGTAGAGCGCCGGCCTCACACGCCTGGGGTCCAGGGTTCGAGTCCCATACAGACCAGGAGAATGAGAAGAATAAAGTCTTTGTGTGAAGCCTTGAAGTGCGGTGACCTTGCCTGGGAGGTCACCAGAGACTTCAAAATGGTGACGTTTCTGATGCTGTTGTTGTTGTTAAAGATTCGCTACCTGGAACATAAAGTTCCAAGTAGCACGGGCTATAGTGAGCCCGTAGGTTTCTGATGCGTCTCCAAGGTGGTTTTGGCCAAGTTTCCCTGCTGCCTCCAAGGCAAAGACAGCAGGGAAACTTGGAACTCCAGGGCGCACTAACGGTGGGGCGGATACAGCGTTCTCTGTGTGGTGGAACAGCGTCAAGTGGGAGACGCTGGTGGACCTCCGGAAGGCGCTGTTGCCACCACAGCACATCAAATTGGGCCTTGTGTAAACAATTCATCACACCTCTAAATAAGGAGTCGGTAATCTTCGAGTACCTTCAGCACTTCATCCCTAAGCTGTGTGAGCTAAAGGTAAAAAACCAGGTGTCGTCATTGAACCACAGATAAAGAAGATTCTAGAGTGCAAGGAATTCCACAAGAAAGTGGAACAGCTTTGTCGCAGCGATTTGAAACTTCCCGAGTGATTACCAGGCCGAAAAATATGAGGAACTGGTTGAAATTGTTGGAAGGAAGGAAGGAATTATCAGGGGGTGGTGGGGGGGGGGGGGGAGCGCCAAGCCATTACCACTATAAAGCACTGAGATGAGGTCAGGATAAGGTTTTGGGATGAGCCTCAAGGACTTTTGGGTCACCCAAAAGTCCTTGAGGCTCATCTTAATGAATTCAATGAATAGGAGGTAGGGGGCTCGGAGGAGCAAGGTGAGGGCTTCCACCAGGATATACCCGCCTTTGAACAACGCTGACAAGGACAGTATAACGATAACATACTGTGAGGCTACGTTTCGGGGGATTGATTCGTGAAAGGGATTTCCAGTATAATCGTCAACATTGTGTGATTATTTTTGTATAATTTTAGTATAATTACACGTTAATTTTCATTCACATATGGTTTTTCTAACTTTATCTGAATGAAAAAAAAAATGTAAATTGACCCGTTTTCTCGCTGGACATATATAAATTTCAAAATTTCACTGACCTGGTCACAAAAGCAAAGTTTGAAGGGAATGATAACCATTCTAGGCATAAGTAATGAGCAAACAACACCACCCAGACCCCAGGAACTAAAATAACATGTAAACAACTCAAAATAAATAGATTTGGGTGCAACTTACCCCATCACTTTTGTGCAGTCGTCGCGACCGTCGAACTAGTGGGCCAGATCAAGTGTGTACTAGTTGTCTAATCTTACTTTTAAGCGGTGTAAAAAGGTCTAAAATGGTCTAAAAAGGTCTCAGTGTTGTGGTCTAACACTTTTGGGCTGAGCTGAATCTTCTCTCTGGGCTTGAAACTCGTTCGATGTCAAATTCATTTGTGAATTTATCGATGGAGGCAAACTTGTGCATTAAGGTGACTTGAAGGGTGTGTGTAGCCTCCTGGGACTGATGTGTGTGTGTGTGCTTTTAATTATATGCCGAGACGATTCAAGATGGTATTGTGAATTAGTGAATTGAAACATCAGGAGAAAGCACCTAGCCATTACGACTATATTGCACTGTGTGAATTAGTGAGTGATGTTATATACAACTTTCCTGTAGGTGAAGTGTGTGGCTCAGTGTGTTAGTAGTATGAGATGCAGCTGATGTTGCAGAGTGCACAGTTACCAGAGTGCATTTGTGTACATAAACTACATATGTACACTGGTGTTATTAGCACTAGTAAATGTTAAACCCTTCCGGTGAACCTGCAAGTATTTCCACCTCTGCCTGAAGAAACGTTACCCAACACCTATGGTAAATTTGCAACTTTACAACGCGGTAATTCTCGTAATGTTTAGAATTATCAACACGTAAAACCCTGTCCTGCGTTCAATATCCCAATGCGTCTACCTTCACTGCATCCTTATATATCCTCCCTCATGTCCTGAACCTGATTTCTTCAATTCAACAGCCTCACAAGCGTAAAATATATGAAGACTGAGGAAGGTGGGGGCGAGCGCCATCTGTCTCCATAACCGAGAATCGATTCCAAAGATATTGGGTTCTGGGGGAGATCCGGTGGACCCGGAGGGTAGAAATAGCCTAAGCTACTCTATCCCTTTGAGATGTATTTTTTTCTTGTCTCAATAAACATACTTGAACTTGAGGGGTAGAAATAGCCTAAGCTATGAACAAATCCGCAAGGGCCGTGACGAGGATTTGTTCATTTGATCCATCACGCAATTGTGATTTCTGTGTGTTGCCTAGGCTACTCTATATCCCTTTGAGATGTATTTTTGTCTTGTCTCAATAAACATATTTGAACTTGAATGGTGGACCCAGGAGGTTCTGTCATAGGTGAATGGATGTGTACTGCTGGTGAGTATGAGGATGCGGCGCCTTACCCACGAAATTCGAATTCTGTTGCAGTGAGGATGGTAGTTGTTGTGAAGATGTGGGGCCTGTTCTTGATGAGGACAACGGCGGGAACCACAGACAGACATTTCAATGTTTTATGTGTTTCCTAACCTGTGTTTGAAGCTGTAATTCTGTACGTGTTTTGGTCGCTTTCAGGTCATTCCGTTGACACAAATCAACCTAGCTAAACCTCCCTACCTTAGGCCTGTGTTCAAACCTTTTTATATATAATAATATTACTCTGCATGTGACAAAAATGTTTGTTGAGTATACCGAATATAAAAATCTAGCGATTTTTGTCCTCTGTTTTTGTTCTTACTGTACTCTGTTTTTGCGCATGTCACAGGTTGAATGTCTATGCATATAGGACAGATTGAGGACATTTGCCAGGCGACGGTGACCTCCGTGACCGCATCTGTCTAGTGAACCAGGTGCCTACTACTGTAGCTCTGAATCAAGGGACAAAGTTAGCCTAGAAATACAAGGAATTTTCGGACCGGTACTTATATAATAAGTTAGCAAGCAAAGTTGCACACCTTTCTGCAATAACAAAGGTACAAGTTTAAAATGATATCTAGCACGTTTTAGCAACGAAAGAATAAATTAGTAATTTCCCTTCGCACGTCACACAATGGAAAAAAATACGTTTTTGATAATTTCCAAGATTTCGAGACACTGTTCAGCGATCAATCGTCTTCCGAATGAATGCTGCGTGACTCAAGATTTCTTCTTGTAGATGGCCCAAGACACATCAGTCGGTAACACGAAGCCACTATAACTTCCTCAGGAGTCAAAAACGTGTTCCCCCAGCCGCCGTGAACACCTTAAAGAGTGTCGAGTTGGGATTTCTTTCACGAAGCTTCGAAGCATATAGACACGGGGTCACACAATATGGAGTCAGGTCAAAGGTCAGCCACAAGGAAGTGATGAACTATGTGACGGTACGTTGTCACTCGCTCTCTGGAGTAGAGAGGCTGTGTGAGAGAGTATTGGGCACACCAGCCAAGTCAACAACTACTCCAACACCAACCAACCTTGTCGTGCAGCGGGAGGTAACGAGGCCTGGTTTTGTAAGGGCTGCCATTTATATACTCCGTAACAGCGCGCCAACCAATGCTCAAAAAGTCGACCACAGACCGTTGCTCGCGGCTCCGGGAAAAAACTTTCAAAATTTCAAATCATGGAGAGGGAGAGGAGGGGGGGGGGGGGGGTTAGATCGTTACCAAAGGCGTTGTCCACTGATCTTTTCTCTTGTTTCCAAATAATACCAACTTCGAACGTCACATTATTCTCTTGTTTGCTTCCTCTCGCCAATAATCGCAGCAAATAGAGAAGAGAGAGAGACAGACAGACAGACGAAACTTGTTCGTTTCGAAAGACTAATTTTGGGTTGAGTTTTCCTTGTACCAATATTCAAGAAAAAAAACGGAATACTATTTTTAGACTTGAGACGTAGATTTTTGCCTGTTTTTCAGTGTGAGCTGCACTCACTGTTGTGGTGTGACACTGTCCTCACTGTTGTGGTGTGACACTGTCCTCACTGTTGTGGTGTGACACTGTCCTCACTGTTGTGGTGTGACACTGTCCTCACTGTTGTGGTGTGACACTGTCCTCACTGTTGTGGTGTGACACTGTCCTCACTGTTGTGGTGTGACACTGTCCTCTCTGTTGTGGTGTGACACTGTCCACACTGTTGTGGTGTGACACTGTCCTCACTGTTGTGGTGTGACACTGTCCTCACTGTTGTGGTGTGACACTGTCCACACTGTTGTGGTGTGACACTGTCCTCACTGTTGTGGTGTGACACTGTCCTCACTGTTGTGGTGTGACACTGTCCTCACTGTTTTGGTGTGACACTGTCCACACTGTTGTGGTGTGACACTGTCCTCACTGTTGTGGTGTGACACTGTCCACACTGTTGTGGTGTGACACTGTCCTCACTGTTGTGGTGTGACACTGTCCTCACTGTTGTGGTGTGACACTGTCCTCACTGTTGTGGTGTGACACTGTCCTCACTGTTGTGGTGTGACACTGTCCTCACTGTTGTGGTGTGACACTGTCCTCTCTGTTGTGGTGTGACACTGTCCTCACTGTTGTGGTGTGACACTGTCCTCACTGTTGTGGTGTGACACTGTCCTCTCTGTTGTGGTGTGACACTGTCCTCTCTGTTGTGGTGTGACACTGTCCTCTCTGTTGTGGTGTGACACTGTCCTCTCTGTTGTGGTGTGACACTGTCCACACTGTTGTGGTGTGACACTGTCCTCACTGTTGTGGTGTGACACTGTCCTCTCTGTTGTGGTGTGACACTGTCCTCACTGTTGTGGTGTGACACTGTCCTCTCTGTTGTGGTGTGACACTGTCCTCACTGTTGTGGTGTGACACTGTCCTCTCTGTTGTGGTGTGACACTGTCCTCTCTGTTGTGGTGTGACACTGTCCTCACTGTTGTGGTGTGACACTGTCCTCACTGTTGTGGTGTGACACTGTCCTCTCTGTTGTGGTGTACAGGTTCCTGAGCCTACTGGGCTCTATCATATCTATACTTGAAACTGTGCATGGAGTCAGCCTCCACCACATCACTGCCTAATGCATTCCATCTGTCAACTACTCTGACACTAAAAGAGGTCTTTCTAATATCTCTGTGGCTCATTTTGGTACTCGGTTTCCACCTGTGTCCCCTAGTGCGTGTACCACCCGTGTTAAATAATCCAGAGTCTATTATCATGCCTCTGAGGTTAGGATATCACTAGCCTAGTGATTAATTTTTGCATTATTAAATAAAGTTACTGTATATTATTCTATGCATTTTATATATTTTCCTTTAATTCTGAGTCTAGATCTTGAATTGTTTTGGACATTATCTGTGATCTCTTGAGCATTTTTATGAGTAAATATATTTCTCGTGTATTCATGAAGTTAATTTGAAAGGAATTCCATTCACCCAGTAATGTTAAAAGATCGAAGTGCCCTGCGCTCCTGGAGGAGTGGTGGCGGCCTTATTTGTTTATGAGTGAGCGTATCTTTTCATATGGGCTGTAAGAATTGTAAATATATTTTTAACATCTTGGTCATTACTCCTCCTCCCTTTCCGCTGATAAATGAATGAGCATTTCCTGCTGCGAGGGCTGACTTTTCCAGTTGTTTGGGGGTTATATCAATGCAATTATTTCAGTCTAATGGTTTATAAGTTATAGCAACCATTGATGTGAGCTATTTATAGTGAGTGCTTTATTGTTGTTTATGTTCTTACAATGGCAGGCATGGGTAGAATGGTAGCGGTGTGGGCAAGACTGACCCGTGGGATTTATTTAGCAATTTATTAATTTATATTAAACTTTATAGTAATTTATTTCTTATGTTTGTTTATTTCGATAGTGGACCGTATGATGTTTAAAGTGGACTGTATGATTTTAATTCCCACAAATCGTTTCCTACACATTCTGGGGAATTAATGTTTATATATATATATATATATATATATATATATATATATATAATGTCTATAAATCGAAATTATTGATTAGCAGACATTCACTACAGTATATGAGCATATACGTTAGTAGTTAAACTGATAATAATTTAGTGATAATTATTAATTAATTATATTATTATTATTATAATAATTGTTGTATTTAATAATTATCACTCTTCCTTCTGCTGGGTCATGAAGGAAGCGGGCCTCGGGTGAAAGATCTGTGACGATCTCTGTCAGGAACCCGTAGGTGCGGGACCGGGCCGTCCACCTCCCGGGGCTCGTGCGGCCCAACAGGCTCTGCTTCAGGAGGCTGGGGGAGTTCTTATCCTTGCTGAGGTGATTCTTCTCCGGCCCCGACCACGGCGGTCTCCAGGTTTGGAGGTCCCTGTGCCCATTTTCACCAACTTCGAGGTCAACTCCGGAGCTCACAGTTCCCGCGACGGCGCTGGAACCAATCGTATTGGCGTTTGCCTTTCCATTAGAGACTTTCGGCGCCGTGAAGAGGGAGGGGGGGGGGGGGGGGGACCTGCTGCTTGGGTAACAGCTTCTCCTCCGTGTCGACCTACCCTGGCTTTGCGCCCTGGAGAGGCCACTCCAGACTGTCAACCAGACTGCAACTCCATAGTCTCCTGAGCCCAACCACTTGGGCTGGACGGTAGAGCGACGGTCTCGCTTCATGCAGGTCGGCGCTCAATCCCCGACCATCCAAGTGGTTGGGCACCATTCCTCCTCCCCGTCCCATCCCAAATCCTAATCCCGACCTCCTTCCCAGTGCTGTATAGTCGTCATGGCTTGGCGCTTTCCCCTTGATAACTCCCTCTCTCCATAGTCTCCTGAGACTGACGGATGCCTGCTACTGCTACTAGTTAAAGTTAAAATACAGCTTATCTGTATAACCCGCCAAACACACACTGAAACTACGACGTTGGTACAACGTTCGAACAAGTTTTAACACCTAACCAGTTATAACAACCAATATAGCAAGTTGTGACAACGTTCTAATACGTCATAAACACGTTAAGCCAAGATGTAACAACTTTATTACAAGTTGTAACAAGCGGAAAATAGAGACAGTTTCGGTTTGTGTTTCCAGGGAATTGATTTTGAGGTAGACAACCAGGTATGAGCGCGGATGAGACTCGCCAGCCGTTAACTTCTTGTAAGCGAGGCTGCCATCAACGCATGCAACCCGTTCTCGCAAATTTAATAAGTCAATATTGACTTATTAAATATGTGCATAGGTGACATACTTAACATAATAGTTTCCCTTGGAAAGCTTCATAGAAAACACCGACCTTACCTAACCTACTTACTACTGGCGTACTAGGTAATTGGTATTAATTCTTCTTCCTCTTCACTTACACCTGTCAAAGGGCACTCACATAATAATAGCAGTAATCCTAAATATGACAGCTATATCAGGGGGGAAATATAGTTATGAGATAACATCCAATATTACTTGATTTGCTCGCTAGCATCCTAACCCGGTTTACACTAATATCCTACATTACTGGCCAGGAATGAAGAGATAATAGGTTTCGCAATCAGGACATTTTCCCTTATTTGTGGACGATGAATGTGTTGATAATGGGAGCACTTTACATCCCATAACACTACGTCCAGGGATTAGTTCTGGAGCTTAATTCTGTTCCATGCGAGACTTGTTGTTATGGTAAATTGATTATTAATGGCGACTACAGGCCTCCTCCCACTGATGCCTCCGGCTGTTCACTAGATGCGTCTTGTCAAGAAGTGGAGAAAGCGGGCCCACATTTAATCTATTTTAGTACTGAACAATTACGTTGGTTCAAGAGGAATGTTTTTATAATGTTTACAGTCCAGAGACTGCGGTTTTAAGAGGAATTCCCATTAATATGGTTGGTGAATTTAAATGGTGACATATGGCAATGATATCCCCGTTTTTTTCTGGGGGAAATTCCACTGGCTCTCGTTTTCTATGAGTTATTGAAAGTTGGTAAATGGTGTTGATTTTTCTGACCAGCAGCACACCATTTGGTCACCATTTGGTCCGGGAGACATCTCCCGTCAGGCAGGATGCAGTCGCACCTCCACAGATCGCCAGTATCAGCTCTTGATACTGGTAATGGGTCCAAAGGGCCGCCACTTACGGGCTATTCATGCCCGTGCCACCTCTTGGGTGGCTTAATCTTCATCAATCAATCAATCAACAAGCAGCAGCATTGTGACGGTGGCAGCAACCGCTGCTGCTACCATGGTAACCTTGCCCACACTTATGCGAGAATTCGCCTAGTTGTGCTTGCGGGGGTTGAGCTCGGGCTGCTTGGGCCCGCCTCTCAACTATCAATCAATCAATTGATTTATTTATATATTTTTCACACACACAGGAAGCAGCCCGTAGCAGCTGTCTAACTCCCAGGTGCCTATTTACTATTTGGTGAACAGTCCTATCAGGGTGAAAGAAACTCTGCCCATTTTCTTACACATGTGGTCTTACATATGTGGTATACAAGGTTCTGAATGATTCCTTACACAGGTTCCTGAACGCTGTTCTGATGTTAGCCAGCCTCGCATATGCCGCTGATGTTATTCTTTTGATGTGGGTTTCAGGATGTGTGTGTGTGTGTGTGTGTGTGTGTGTGTGTGTGTGTGTGTGTGTGAGCAGCTGCACATCACCAACTTCAACCCATCCTCCACCCAGAGAGCGAAGTACTCAACCACACTCATCCCTTCGTAACTACGTCAGTATGTGACTTATATACAAGTTCCTCTGACGCCCGATTCATAACGTGACTTTTTATGAGGTGAAAGAAAACTCTGTTGCTAAAAAGATAAATTTATATTGTTTTAAAAGGTAGGATGATGCTTAGTTTGCCTTTGGGTAACTGCTTTATTTATGGTGCTTTATTTATACAGCTTTATGGTGTTTTTATTGTGTAATTTTGAGGTTAACGGAACGTGGCTCGAGTCGTAGCCTGCAACAGTCCGATTGAGACTCGAACTAAACCTGGAGAGTTATAGAGCGGTATAGTGCAGAGTTCTGCCCCCCCCCCCCCCCACCATCAGAGCACTTGATATAGTGACGGTGATACAGTGCGGTGATATAGGTGTCTAAGGGTGTCAAGGAGGCCTGGTCAAGGACCGGGCCGCGGGGACACTAAAGCCCCGAAATCATCTCAAGATAACCTCAAGATGGTTGATGTTAAAGTTCACTTAACTCGTTGTTATCTATACAGATAACATATACGTACTTTTTTGTTTGCACAAAAACAAAATCCACACAAAAGTTTTGTGCATTTGTGATTTGTCGTTTTTCAATAAATAAATATAAGGCTTATGAATTTATTGCAGCTCTTGCTATCTTTATGTAAAGTAAAAACCAAGCTTTTGGCGGTTTTTTAAGTCATATTTTTTATATTTATCTTAGATAAATATAAGATAGATATCTTAAGATTATAGGAGTCTACAGTCTGGTGAAGGAGGGGATATAGGAGCATAGTGAGGGTCTACTGTCTAATCTATTGGGTGTCTATAATTGTAATAATTAAAAACCTGGTCTCTAGCATCTTTGATTTCGACGTCAGAGCTTCATTGATGGTGACTTCAGTATAGGAGACATCACACAACATCACAAATCACCTCACACACCTAATTTGGGTCGGCATTGTTTGTCAAGAATGTTGTTTGAGTGTTTGGTACCCAATAACCTCGTTAGCAGGGTAGGTCCTTTGTCCCAGTACCTCGCCTGGGAGTCCCCCAGGTATTCAAGACCTTCTTGGCTTCTTTAAAGCCGTTTTTTCGTTGTCTTACCTTTCCTTACACTACACTACACCATGTCGTACCTCAGTTGATTAAGGCAGCGTCTGGGATGCTCTCGGACGCAGGTTCGAATCCTCGTCACGGCCCTTGTGGATTTGTTCTTAACTTTCCTGTTTCCGAATTTGAACACACGCCCTCCCAGGAAGCGAATGCATTGGGTGTAGGAGGGTGGTTTTCACAGTGGGGTATGGCAACCTCCTTTACGGGTTTTTCTAAGACCTTTAGCCCTTATGAGACCACAAGTTCTGGGTCTCTTCGTGTTGGCTTCCTGGAAGACTCGTTGGAACACCCGTTACGTCGACTCCTTCATAATTCCCGCCACTCGAAGTCCAAGACACTGAGTTCGCAGGAAGGGGAACATGACCTCCAACTCAAAGGACTTCACTCGACGCCATCTTCAAGTATCTAAAATGTTGGAGGTTTAGATCTTTTAATTTAGATTTTTCAAGTATCTACAATTTCTAGCACACCTGCTAGAAATATATCCATGTATAATATCGGCTTTGTTTCGAAAATTTATACGATGATATTTTTATCTTAAGATTCTTACTTATCATGACTCCCAGATATATTCCACATTTAGATTATGCAATTCGAGCATTATTCAGCCGAGTACCTGGGCTCTGAGTTAGAGATTTATTAATGTTAAACGCATGTGACGGTCTATCATGAATTTTTGAAGTTTATTAGAATAGTTTACAGCAAATTTGAGTATTGTGTGTTTTTTCCCGCTCTTTTTTTATGTGTCATAGGCAAATTTAAAAATAATAAAGAACCCCATACACCACCACACCAAGAGCCCCACACACACACCATCACAACAAGAGCCCCACAACACCACCACCACACCAAGAGCCCCACAACACCACCACACCAAGAGCCCCACACACCACCACACCATGAGCCCCACACACACACCATCACACCAAGAGCCCCCCACACACACCACCACACCAAGAGCCCCACAACACACCATCACACCAAGAGCCCCACAACACACCATCACACCAAGAGCCCCCCACACACACCATCACAACAAGAGCCCCACACACACACCATCACACCAAGAGCCCCACACACACCACCACACCAAGAGCCCCCCACACACACCATCACAACAAGAGCCCCACAACACCACCACACCAAGAGCCCCCCACACACACCATCACAACAAGAGCCCCACAACACCACCACACCAAGAGCCCCCCACACACACCATCACAACAAGAGCCCCACAACACCACCACACCAAGAGCCCCCCCCACACACCATCACAACAAGAGCCCCACAACACCACCACACCAAGAGCCCCACACACACACCACCACACCAAGAGCCCCACAACACCACCACACCAAGAGCCCCCCACACACACCATCACAACAAGAGCCCCACAACACCACCACACCAAGAGCCCCCCACACACACCATCACAACAAGAGCCCCACAACACCACCACACCAAGAGCCCCACACACACACCACCACACCAAAAGCCCCACAACACCACCACACCAAGAGCCCCACACACACACCACCACACCAAGAGCCCCACAACACCACCACACCAAGAGCCCCACACACACACCACCACACCAAGAGCCCCACACACACACCACCACCACACCAAGAGCCCCACAACACCACCACACCAAGAGCCCCACACACCACCACACCATGCGCCACACACACCACCACACCAAGAGCCCCACACACACCACCACACCAAGAGCCCCACACACACCACCACACCAAGAGCCCCACACACACCACCACACCAAGAGCCCCCCACACACCACACCAAGAGCCCCCCCACACACCACCACACCAAGAGCCCCACACACACCACCACACCAAGAGCCCCACACACACCACCACACCAAGAGCCCCACACACCACCACCACACCAAGAGTCCCACACCTGGTGACAAACAGAACTCTCTTGAGGAAGCTTCAGACCCTCAGAGAGATGTTAACAATGATCTATGCCAAAATAAACACACCTTGGACACAGGGGACACACACACCAGGAAAAAATTAATCAATATTACCACCAATTAAACCCTCTGTTGTCATAGAATAATTAATTGTTACGATAATTAAAAATAAAAATATTATCAGTACCCAACATTTGAGTTAGAGGACCAAACCATCCGTTTTCTTTGTGATTATTTCGGTAATTGATAAATTGGCTAAGTTTCCGTTGGCCGGAGGGGTAAGATAATTATACCTATTAACGGGTGTGTGTGTGTGTGTCTATATAAAGCTATATAGAGCCATCCTTGCAACACTGTGCTTCCCACTTGGGCTGTCTGCTTCGGGGTTGCAACTCGTGTCTCGTGTCAACGCAATCTTCCTGCTGGGGTAAGACTCGCTTCTGCAAGAGTTCCCGCGATAAATGAGCCCTCGTCCCGGCCGGGTTCTGTGTCACCGGCGAAGACAGTTTGGTGTATGTCGTGCAGATGATTGTTGCTGCAGTAGGGGTGCAGGTGATTGTTGCTGCAGTAGGGGTGCAGGTGATTGTTGCTGCAGTAGGGGTGCAGATGATTGTTGCTGCAGTAGGGGTGCAGATGATTGTTGCTGCAGTAGGGGTGCAGATGATTGTTGCTGCAGTAGGGGTGCAGATGATTGTTGCTGCAGTAGGGGTGCAGGTGATTGTTGCTGCAGTAGGGGTGCAGGTGATTATTGCTGCAGTAGGGGTGCAGATGATTGTTGCTGCAGTAGGGGTGCAGGTGATTGTTGCTGCAGTAGGGGTGCAGATGATTGTTGCTGCAGTAGGGGTGCAGATGATTGTTGCTGCAGTAGGGGTGCAGGTGATTGTTGCTGCAGTAGGGGTGCAGATGATTGTTGCTGCAGTAGGGGTGCAGGTGATTGTTGCTGCAGTAGGGGTGCAGATGATTGTTGCTGCAGTAGGGGTGCAGGTGATTGTTGCTGCAGTAGGGGTGCAGGTGATTGTTGCTGCAGTAGGGGTGCAGGTGATTGTTGCTGCAGTAGGGGTGCAGGTGATTGTTGCTGCAGTAGGGGTGCAGGTGATTGTTGCTGCAGTAGGGGTGCAGATGATTGTTGCTTTTGTGGCTCTGTGTGGTGGGTTGTGAGACTTGTGGTTCCTTGTGGTTGTTGGGCTCTTGTGACTGAACAACCAAATATTTTGAATGATTATTATCTACACATCATAAGGGGTTTGCAGATATTTATATATATATATATATATATATATATATATATATATATATATATATATATATATATATATATATACATATATATATATATATATATATATATATATATATATATATATATATATATATACATATATATATATATACATATATATATATATATATATATATATATATATATATATATATATATATATACATATATATATATATATACATATATATATACATATATATATATATATATATATATATATATATATATATATATATATATATATATATATATATAATGCTGTTGATTGCTGGTATTGACTTTTTGATGTGTAGTGCCTCGCTGATGTCGAGCCGCCTGTTATCGCTGTATCTATCGATGATTTCTGTGTTGTTTGTTAAAATTTCTCTGGTGATGATCTGGTTGTGAGAAGAGATTATATGTTCCTTGATGGATCAAAAAGTCAACACCGGCAATCAACAGCCAATTAATGCACAACTATATTCTACCCACTTCAAGGCACCGTATGGGCCAATAGGCCCTCTGCAGTTACTTCCACTTCACCCAGTATATATATATATATATATATATATATATATATATATTCCTCTGTAATATTGTATAATATATTAGTGATGGGGGTGGGAACCTTGTACAGATGAAGGCGCGTGTGGCGGTGTTGGGCGGCTGCCTCCTGGCGCTGATGGCAGCCGCGGCGGGCAGCGACGACCGCCTCACCAACCACGAAGACACGCCAGAGAGACTGGAGGCTGACAGGAGGCAGGAGAGACTGCTCTTCGCCTACTCCACCACCACCTCCGTCAAGCGCCTCGCCACCGTCACCCTCACCGCCCTCTCCACCTGCCTCTCCACCTTCTCCACCGCCGCGGGATCCAAAATTCCGATTTGTAGCGGCAGAAAGAGGCGGACGATCTTCAGTAAAATTGAGTGAGGCTTTACTTATTTTTCTAAAAACCATTCCTACAGCCACTGTAATATTGCAACCTCAACATTTTGTGTAATATGAACCCGACTTTCACATTGGGCTTATATATATATATACCCTCTCAGTGTAAATTGATCAATGGTGATAAGTTAATTTTAAAGATGTTTAGCCTATCTAGACCTGTAATGCTTCTACTCCTTGCAACAGACTTAACGATATGTTAGTCGACAACCTCTCTGGGACCTTAGCGGACGAAGATTCCTACAACGCAAAAGGACGAGCTATGGAGCCGGCTGTTGGGCGGGAGGTCCTGGACCGGAAGGGCCGGAAATTCACCATCTGGTCGACCTACGTCAGTACCTTGACCCTGACCTCCACCTCCTACCTCACCGGCACCACCGTCACCATCACCGCCATGTGTGTCGCCGCCGGCGTCACCCAGGGATGCTTCGGCAAGTAGGCACCAGGTCCTATGGGAATTAGGGAGCTTCAGGGAGGTCCAGGGGTGTCCATGAGATAAGGTGCTTGCCAATTTTCTGAGAATTCCTTGGAAATTCATGAAAGCCCTTGGGTTATCTACCTGACCCGTGGAAATCTTCGGAATTCATTGGAAATCTTCGGAATTCATTGGAAATCTTCGGAATTCATTGGAAATCTGTTCAGGTTTCTGAAAATTCATTGAGATCCCTAGGAATTCCTTGGAGGACCCAGAAATCCCATGGAAATCCGAAGAGATTCGAGTAATTCTTGAGGTTTGGGGGATCTCTAGCAATCCATGTAAGCCCACGGAAGTTCTTTTAATGTTCATGGATATCCCTGGAAGCCCGTGGGTATTCTTGGAGGTCTCTGGAAGCCCATAGATACCCGTGGAGCTCCCTGGAATCCCATGGATATAATTGAAGATCCATGGAAGCCCTTCGATATCCTTAGGGGTTCCTGAAAGCTCATGGATGTCCGTGGTAGTCCGTGGAAGCCCGTGGATGTCTGTGAAAATCCGTGGAAGCCTGTGGGTGTCCCTGGAAGCCCCTGGCAGTGGCCGAATTTCGAAGATACAAGATATTTCAAGTTTAGCTTTGGCTGACACCATTTTTTATAATTGTATATATAATTTGCTTGGACTTGTTTCCTCGTGGGCTTAAGTTGCAAATAAAAAAATGATTTTTCATCTTGTTTGTCTAAATCCATGAAAGCAAAGAATGCTGTTTGAAAATGACAAGAGATATAATTTTATTTTAATAATTGTAAATTTCTTTATACAACATTCACGCATTTTCGTCAGGTAAATTTGATTTCAGTGTTTGTATTGAGCTGTACTGATCAAACCTTTTTAATTACTGAGGCCCACACTAGGTTACTGCCCACCCAGAAGTAATATTTTAGTCCTTAACAAAATCCAAAAGTATATATATTCGGTGCAATTACATTGAAATTGAAGGAGTACACATCTTGGTCAGTATATATATATATATATATATATATATATATATATATATATATATATATATATATATATATATATATATATATATACCCTCATATGTGGGATATATAATATGTACCGTGTCGTGATGACCAGATTACATGTGTTATGCTCTATATAGTGTCAGCCCTGATGACTAGAGAATGCTCTGATGACTGATGACATTTGACTACGCTCTCGGCAATGATGATGACGATAAAGGAAGGATTCTGCTCTGTATATACCCTCTGGCAAATGAGAAATGATGTTCACCACATCACTGATATTTGTGGTGTTCTTGATAAAGAGCCAGGGAGCCAGCCGTCATGAGAGATGGTCATGGAGCTTGGGTATTGAACGAAGGCACGTGACAGGTTGTGTGATCTTTATCAATCTTAGAAATGACAGGATGAGAACATCATACTGAAGCAGGGCGTATAGTGGTATATACACCCATGTATTTATCATACTGAGGCAGGGCATATAGTGGTAAATACATATGTATACAGTCGTCGTAGTCTCTGGATCCAGCCTCACCAGAGTGCAATGGCTACTGGTATATACATATTAAGCCAAGCCAACTACTGGGCTGAAAATGATAAGCTTATGCATATGCATATGTGTATGTGATGCAAGTATGTATGTATGTATACTTGTGTGTGGGTATGTATGTATTCTTATGGTACGTGTTTTTGTGACAAAGAAATGCGGTTATTATATCTAAAACAGTTTATTACAATTACCAAGTTCTCTTTGACCGAATAACTTAAGATAGCTCTTTACGCAAGTGCTTGTTGAACCATATCTTATATAACACTTAACCTACACTCTTTAACATCAAAAGGTAATCAGTATCTTATCATATTCTTAATAAATCAAATCGCGCAGATAAATCCAAAGTTTAAGTTCAGCATGGGAGGCCTCAAGAAGACTCAAGATAACCTCAAGATGCCTCTACAGTATGGGAGGCCTCCCATGCTGTACTTGACTGCGCTCGGTGCAAAGCATTTTTTTTGTGTGTTGTGCAATAACATGTTGAGCTGCCTCAGTCTGGATTTTCTCCCGAACGGCGACTCTCCTGTTTTTGTCACGTCCCGAATATCTCCTTCAGTCTTTCCTGTCACTGAAACGCCTCAGTCACACGTTCTTACCGACGCGTTTTCGGTCATCTTGTCACGAACACCCATTTTATACCATTCTGTCCACACCAACACCACCTGTTCCACGTCTTAAAACGTGGTGTTCCATCTGTTCCACCCCCGTCCTATTACAAACGCATCTTCCACCATCATGCCTCTACCATCTCACATCGTGTCATGAACACATCTTCCGGTTACGTATCTTTTTATCCTTCTGTCTCACAAGACATAATTTGGTCTTTCGTGATGGCATATTGCCGTGGGGGATGGAAGGAGAATGTTGTTGTTGTTTAAGATTCGCTACCTGGAACAAAATTCCAAGCAGCACGGGCTATGGTGAGCCCGTGGAAGGAGAAGAGCCGCCGGCTGTTCAAAAACTCAGCACTGAGGACGTTGAGTCAGAGGGGAGGCGGGGAAGGAGGGGTAGTAAAGGCAGCCCAGCAACCTCGACCACACCTGCTGAAGAGCCAAGGAGTTCAACTGAAGCAACTGAACTCGAGGAACTCCTGGATTAGATCTAGGAGCTGCTAGACTTGAGGAACTCCAAAGACTTAAAGAGTTCCTTGAATTGAGGAGCTCGTGGTGCAGTTGTATGGAGAGCGCCTTGACTCGAGGAGCTCATAGAATCAAGAAATTCCTGGACTCAAGGAGCTTAGTGGCTATAAGCACTCTTGGACTGTTTGAACTCATTGACTCAAGGGTCTCCAAGACATGTAAGAGTTCCCTGGACTGGAGGAACAATGAACTCAAGGCGCTCTTGGGTCAACGAGCTGACCCAAGAATCGAGAAACTCGCGGCTCTAAAGGCTCTTGGACTCAATGGAGTGACCCGCGCGTTTAGTTCTGTCACTTCTTGTCGGAGTAACCGTAGTTGGAGGATCCGTAGATGGAGGAGGAGTCGGTGGTGGAAGGCGAGCTCTTTTTCCGGACTGGCTTGGAGTTCTCCTTGCAGTTGATGATGAAGAGAAGTTCCTTGCCCAGCTCTTCGCTGAAGGACACCTGAAAGGACACCAGTCAAGGGACGTGAGTGATTGCCTCCAACAACAGTCAGAACTGACACACTGAATAATCACACCTGTATCTTCACGCTCGGGACACAAGCGTATCAATTTACTATTATTTACTGGTAATTAAAGCATCGGAGAAGAAATATTTCAAGACTATTGAGCATCGGTGCCGGAAAATTTAAGCAAGTTGTCACAGTAATTATACTGTGTCACATTCATTGTACCGTCTGTCACACTCATTGCCCCGTCTGTCATATCGTGCTGTCTGTCTCGTTATATCGTCTCTAACACTCATTGTACCATCTGTCACTCTTATTGTACCGTCGCCAAAATTGTCACACTTGTTGCACTGTCTACCACACACACACTGTACAACTTGCCACACTCATTGTACCGTCTGTTACATGCATTGTACCACCTGTCACGCTCATTGTACCCTGTGTCACTCACCCCGTCGTCCGTAGCGAGCTTGCGAGCCTTCCAGGTGAACTCGCAGCAGGCGGTGAGGCAGGCGAGGGCGATGCCGCCCACCATCACCACGAAGACGCCGCCCACGTTCTCCAGCCCGAGCTCGGCCGCCGAAGCCGCGTCCTTCTTCTCTTCCTTCTGCAGCAGGAGGTCGCTGGGGTGAGTAGGGCGGGTCCTGAGGTCAGCAGGAGGAGGAGGAGGAGATCCTGAGGTCGACAGGAGGAGGAGGAGGAGGAGGTCCTGAGGTCGACAGAAGGAGGAGGAGGAGGTCCTGAGATCGACAGAAGAGGGTCGTGGGGTCAACAGAAGAGGGTCGTGGGGTCAACAGAAGAGGGTCGTGGGGTCAACAGAAGAGGGTCGTGGGGTCAACAGAAGAGGGTCGTGGGGTCGACAGAAGAGGGTCGTGGGGTCAACAGAAGAGGGTCGTGGGGTCGACAGAAGAGGGTCGTGGGGTCAACAGACGAGGGTCGTGTGGTCGACAGAAGAGGGTCGTGGGGTCGACAGAAGAGGTTTTGATGTCCGCAGTTGGACGAGGTCTTGAAGTCAGTACAGTAGGAGGAGGTTTATAAGTAACAATACGAGGCCTTGACGTCAACAGTTGGAGGAGGTCTTGACGTCAACAGTTTTAGGAGGTCTTGACGTCAACAGCAGCAAGGTCTGGAGGTCAGTAGGAGGTCGATGGGAGAACTTATGAAGCCAGAACGAGAACCGTGACTTACTTCAGAGGTGTGTTAGTGAGGGCAGAACTCTGCCAGGGGCGACGAGGTAGAGGGAGGTGGACCATTACAACTTGGGAGTGGAACAGGACTATAGAGGGGGTGGAACAAGACCACCAGGGAGAGGGGGGAGTGGAACAAGACCACCAGGGAGAGGGGGGAGTGGAACAAGACCACCAGGGAGAGGGGGGAGTGGAACAGGACCACCAGGGAGAGGGGGGAGTGGAACAAGACCACCAGGGAGAAGGGGGAGTGGAACAAGACCACCAGGGAGAGGGGGGAGTGGAACAAGACCACCAGGGAGAGGGGGGAGTGGAACAGGACCACCAGGGAGAGGGGGGAGTGGAACAGGACCACCAGGGAGAGGGGGGAGTGGAACAAGACCACCAGGGAGAGGGGGGAGTGGAACAAGACCACCAGGGAGAGGGGGGAGTGGAACAAGACCACCAGGGAGAGGGGGGAGTGGAACAAGACCACCAGGGAGAGGGGGGAGTGGAACAAGACCACCAGGGAGAGGGGGGAGTGGAACAAGCCCACCAGGTAGCGTGTATTGGGACTACGGCTATACATAGCCCCACTTGCTATCCTCTAAAGCTAACTATATCTAACAACCTCGCCCATGAGTAATTCATTCATGTTGAATGACTTAAGTGTCTGTGGGTAAGGTGTGTTCCTGTGGGTAAGGTGTGTTCCTGTGGGTAAGGTGTGTTCCTGTGGGTAAGGTGTGTTCCTGTGGGTAAGGTGTGTTCCTGTGGGTAAGGTGTGTTCCTGTGGGTAAGGTGTGTTCCTGTGGGTAAGGTGTGTTCCTGTGGGTAAGGCATGTTTCTGTGGGTAAGGCACGTTCCTGTGGGTAATAAGGTACGTTCCTGTGGGGTAAGGCACGTTCCTATGGGTAAGCTGTGTTCCTGTGGGTAATTAAGTCACATTCTTGTGGGTAAGGTGTGTTCATGTGGGTAAGGCATGCTTCTGTGGATGGGCAAACGAGACACAGGCGCTGTTGTTGTTGTTTTAGATTCAGCTACTCGGAACACAATTTTGCAAGTAGCACGGGCTATGGTGAACCCGTAGTGGACCTGGCACAGGAGGATCTGGTGTCGCCCCCCCCCTCCCACATACACGGCCTTCCAGGTACATAATACAAGCACACTACGTTAAGACAATTACCCAGTATTACAGTACCAGTCCCAAGAAACCTTAACTGATGGAAGCTACTAGTTCTTACGATACAAAGAGGAGAAATGAAAAGAAACACTGTTAAGCTCTCTTATAAATAGTTTTCAATTGGCACCAAACATATAAGATATTCCTACCATCTACAAATGGACCTGAAGTGTACAGACAGATGCAGCAAGTACACAAATAAAATTGGCAGAGAATATGAGAAATATATACATTACAAATATGGTGTCATATAAACAGTTCTCTGTAAGTGAATTGTTTTTAAGCACAAGTTCAGTGATTATATTTTATTTGTATGGAAACGAATATCCAGTTCACACTGCGGGTTTTAAGACGGTCCCAGAACACACTATACGGCGCCTTGGACCAGTGGTAGAGCGGAGATCTATGCCAAGTGACTCTGTGTCATAAAGAGAATATACAGGCGACTCTGTGTCATAGGCGACTCTGTGTCATAGGCGACTCTGTGTCATAGGCGACTCTGTGTCTTGTGAGCCTTCACCTGGCGCCTAACTCCTATATAAACTCTCTCAGGTAAACTTACCATTGTCCAACCGGTGTTTAGTAAATCTGGATCCACAACATGGCGGGAAAAACGCCTTGTGAATTGACTCCACATAAGTCTGTATGTCTTAACCCTTAGAGTGCTACTCACGTCCATTACCGTTTATGGATTCACCGAAGGACAACGGCTTATGGTAACTGACATTTATTTGTAGTTGAAATTTTTTAATATTGAATTCTGTTTATAAATCCTAATAATTAAAAAATAATACATCTTTATTATTACCTATTAAAAGAAAAACCTTGGTATTAAATATATACCTCACACACAAAAAATATATATATACAAAATATTTATTTTTAGACTATTTTTGCCAAATATCTTTATTTACTCAGACTAACATTTTCCTCTACATTCTGAAAGAAAAACTTTAAAATAAGGGTCACTCATTTTTTCCAATATTGAGTAAGTGATATGAATATTAGAATTGAACTATTATATAATTAATGGAAATATATGGAGTTTTCTCTAAATATTTTTTGTAATTTGTGTAGATGTAGATGTATATGTATATGGATGTAATAATGGGCATGTGAAAGGTTAAAAGAACTTGCTCTGGCGTACTTATGCCTGGCGAACGTATTGTTTCAACTAACGCCTGGCGAACGTATTGTTTCAACTAACGCCTGGCGAACGTATTGTTTCAACTAACGCCTGGCGAACCTCCATTGTCTCACGGATCATTGCTCATAGTACTTGAAGGGAAAGGGACGCATTTTAAAACTATGATAGAAAAAAAAGCAAAATAAATTATTATTTAACTAGAGAGATATATTGAATAAAGTTAGGATATGGATAAAAAACTGTTATATATATATATATATATATATATATATATATATATATATATATATATATATATATATATATATATATATATATATATATACACAATACTCCGCATAGCCTGAAATTTAACTATGAAGGAACTTCAAGTTTCAGTCCTTTCTGGAATTACTGTTATGTAAAGGCCTGTTCTTAGACTTGCGTGGTGTGTGTGTTTGTGTGAGTGAGAGTGTGTGTGTGTATACTCACCTAGTACTCACCTGTGTGTGTGTGTGTGTGTGTAAGCATTACCATAAATACCTGAATCTTCACTATTTCCTAACCCTTTTTGAACTACCTCAGACTAGTCCTCCGAAGCCCAGCCTTAAACTAGAATCCCCTCAGTTGAGGCGTCTACCCTCTTGTAGACCATTGTAGACTATCACCCCCCGTGGCCTCTCGAGAACACCGTCCAGAAAGACCATTTAGAGTCTTCAGTCTTCAAGACCCGGGACCAGTTTTCCAGGAGGGCTGGACTAATACATTTACACAACCCTGGAAGATCTTATTAATAGACACACTCAAGGAACCCTGGAAGATCTTCACGTTGATCTCATATAAAAAAAGGAGTATTGTACCTACCTGGAACAAAGTTTAGAAATTTTGGATATACTGTTTAATTCGGAAGTTCATGCAATGAGTTGTTGTAGTTACATCAGAGATTGGACGTGTCGGGCGGTACTAAAATAATAGGGGAATGGGAGGGAGGGAAATAGGGAGATAAGGGGGTAAAGGTAATATTTGATTCACCCATATTGTTGGTGGTGGTTGAGTTATCATGCAATACGTCCATCATTATCATCATTATCATCATCATCATCATCATCATCATCATCAATGCTAACATTTCTTCATTCGACAAGTAGACCAAATTATCAGTCTGTCAGCTGGGAGCCTCAAACTGCAACTGTCTACTGTTAGATTATGGAGTTCCCCTGCTGTAGGTTCCACAATTGCAATATTCCTGTTTTCATACAAATTAAATGGGTCTTCAAACACAAAAGATGGTGATGATAAATGGTGTTAATAATGATTGTGATGCGTGGCCATGCGGTTTATGTATATCATGCGTCTGGCACCTCTGCCTGTGTGTACTACCACCTGTCAATGTGTCCTTGGTTCAGAGCAAAAAAAAAAAAAATCAAATCTGCTGACATCTCGTCTCAATGCAATTACCTTTCAAAGGTTATAACTCATACGCGGTTTGACAATTTCCTTTGGATAACATGTGATAACTTTTTTTGGTTTCAAAACTCTTATTTTTACGCTAATGGTCCATTGCTGAGTGGCGGCTGTAAGGTAATTAGTCGCCCCATGCAACTGAGGGGATAATAAAATAATATATATACATATATAAAGACTGTTGACAACAGTTATGGTCCTGGCTATTTGTTCCTCTATATGGCGAAGCCGCATTCTATCCAAACGTAATTTTCAGAGCTCTGTGTTCTCTAGACATTAAGAGGAAGCGGCCGCGTTCTGTTAACAAAGAGATGGAAGACAAGAGAGAACGGAGGCGAAGAGTACTCGAATTCCGTTCTCTCTCGTTCTCCGGAGTGGGTAAGCGCTGTTCCACTCTAGTGGTGACTTAGTGTACTATCTACGGCAGCCCTGACATGGGGACGTCGCTAGTGAGTCGAGGAGCCCTCTGAGTGCGCTCGCTCTCTGTTCTGTAAAAGATTTGTGACCAGTTAATTAATTTTTAATTTTGTGGTGGAAATGTCCTCAAGCAGGAATGGGTCAGTGTCTTTTTATTTTCTTCTTATATGATTGACCGTCAAACACTGAATAAAGTATTTTAGAGTGTCATCCTCGGGCCGTTACACTCGCCGACCTGAAACGAGCAGAAGACGCCACAGCCGACAACCGTCCTCGTCGCTCGGTAAACATCAGATTTTACAGTTGATCGTTCGAATCGACATCTTTATTGAACACAACGAATTCTCATCTGAACGACCTGGAGCCGATCGTGAAGGTGTCGTGACGCCTCAAGTCGACGACGTGAGTGGAGTGGTGACGGGCGTCGTCAACGGAGATCACTTCCTTTGCGAGTAGCCATAATTGGCGCCATAGGAGCCATAGGTGAAGAGCGGCTCCTCGGGCGTGGACGGGGCCCTCTTCCTCACGGGCTTGGTGTTGCCAGAGCATTTGATGATGAACTTGACCTCATTGCTCAGCTCGTCACAGAACGACGCCTGCAAGAGGGCTCGGGTCAGCAGCTGGCAACGCTGAGGACCGCTACTGAGGTCGGGATTTTTATGACAGGAGGTCTGTCCACGAGGTTGGGACAGGGCTAGCTATTGATGCAAACTATATTGGCTGCTTATTATTATTATTATATGAATTTCTCATGATATGCTTCATCAACACAGATTCAACAGACTCCCTCAAGACACTCAACAGACTTTCATAACACAACAGACTCATCAGATAGCACACTCATCAGACTCAACACCCTCAATAAACATCCTCTTCATACACCCCAACACACACCATCAACACACACCATCCCTCAACACCCTCAACACAAAACCCTTAACACACCCACACGCATACTCAACACCCTCCCACAACACACACACCCTCCCACAAACACACACACACAACACTCAACACCCCCACCACACACACCCACAACACCCACACACACCCCCACACACCCCCACACACACCCACACACACCCTCCCACAACACCCACACACACCCCCACACACACCCACACACACCCTCCCACAACACACACCACACACCCACCCACACACACACTACCCCTGGGGGGATACTCACACTCTCGTCAGTGGCCAGCTCTCTGGCGTTCCACATGAACTCGCAGACGGCCATAAAGGCAGCGATGCCCATGCCTCCCAACAACACAACGAAGACGCCGCCCACGTTGGCCAGTCCCAGCTCGGCCGCCCCACTCGTCTTCGTCGAGGACGCCTCCCGCTATCCAGGGATAGATGGGTTAGTGGGTGAGGGATAGTGCAGGAGCAGTGGTGACCCTGGGGGCAGTGGGGGGATATGTGGGTAGGAGTGAAAGCAGCAGTGTGGGAGTAGGTGGATGTGAGCAGTGGCAGAGACGGATTTGTGGATGGTGGTGATGGGGATGGTGGTGGGGACGGGGATGGTGGTGATGGTGGTGGTAGGGACGGGGATGGTGGTGCTGGGGGTGGTGGTGGAGGAGGAGGCAAGCAATAAGAGTAGTTGCTAGTGGTTAAGATTGCAGTGGGGGGGGGGTAACACCTTTACAAAGCAAGCGACAGTGGGGGTTGTAGAGTAGCAGTGGAAGCACTGTCATCAGCTACAGTTGTAGTGGTAACGTTGGCAGTGGTGCAGTCACAGTGGTGGCAGCGAAGGAGCCACAGTGGTGGCAGTGAAGGAGCCACAGTGGTGGCAGTGAAGGAGCCACAGTGGTGGCAGCGAAGCAGCCACAGTGGTGGCAGCGAAGGAGCCACAGTGGTGGCAGTGAAGGAGCCACAGTGGAGGCAATGAAGGAGCCACAGTGGTGGCAGTGAAGCAGCCAAAGTGGAGGCAGTGAAGGAGCCACAGTGGTGGCAGTGAAGGAGTCACAGTGGTGGCAGTGAAGGAGTCACAGTGGTGGCAGTGAAGGAGCCACAGTGGTGGCAGTGAAGGAGCCACAGTGGAGACAGTGAAGCAGCCACAGTGGTGGCAGTGAAGGAGCCACAGTGGAGACAGTGAAGCAGCCACAGTGGAGGCAGTGAAGGAGCCACAGTGGAGGCAGTGAAGCAGCCACAGTGGAGACAGTGAAGCAGCCACAGTGGAGGCAGTGAAGGAGCCACAGTGGAGGCAGTGAAGCAGCCACAGTGGAGACAGTGAAGCAGCCACAGTGGAGGCAGTGAAGGAGCCACAGTGGAGGCAGTGAAGCAGCCACAGTGGAGACAGTGAAGCAGCCACAGTGGAGGCAGTGAAGGAGCCACAGTGGAGGCAGTGAAGCAGCCACAGTGGAGACAGTGAAGCAGCCACAGTGGAGACAGTGAAGCAGCCACAGTGGTGGCAGTAAAGGAAAGGAAGATAAGAGAAGGAGGGGAAAATGGCAGGATTCACCAAGCATTGACGTATGGTCGTACGAAACCTGTGCATCCTGCAACGATCATGGCGGCTTTGTTTACGTGTGTTTACAGGCTGGGGAACACTTCACAACCCCCCGCCCCCCCTCAAGGTTATTATTTGTATAAACAACCTCGTAAGTGGTTGCGTAAATGGATGCGTAAATGCTTCGTGAATTCTGGTCCAGGAGACGCAAAGACAAAAATCAGTGTTAGAACACTTTGGGTGAGGACACGTGGATGAGGACACGTGGGTGAGGACACGTGGGTGAGGACACGTGGATGAGGACACGTGGGTGAGGACACGTGGGTGAGGACACATGGATGAGGAACGAAGTGCATATTGGAAAATAAAAGTCACAATATTTACCAAATTTGTCATGGGAGGCTGAGTGTATTATTAGCTGGACACATGTGGTACTGGACACATGAGGTGGTGGAGATATTGGGATGCTGGACACGTGGGGTGTTGGACACATGGGATGCCGGA
Organism: Procambarus clarkii; assembly: GCF_040958095.1. Classification (NCBI taxonomy): domain Eukaryota; kingdom Metazoa; phylum Arthropoda; class Malacostraca; order Decapoda; family Cambaridae; genus Procambarus; species Procambarus clarkii. The sequence continues at coordinate 6,364,357 of NC_091240.1, forward strand.
CACGTGAGATGCTGGAAACATAGGATGTTGGAGGGATGCTGGACACATGGGGTGCTGAACACACAGGGTGCTGAACACATAGGGTGCTGAACACATAGGGTGCTGAACACACAGGGTGCTGAACACACAGGGTGCTGAACACATAGGGTGCTGAACACATAGAGTGCTGAACACACAGGGTGCTGAACACACAGGGTGCTGAACACATAGGGTGCTGAACACACAGGGTGCTGAACACACAGGGTGCTGAACACATAGGGTGCTGAACACACAGGGTGCTGAACACATAGGGTGTTGAACACATAGCGTGCTGAACACATAGGGTGCTGAACACATGAGGTGTTGGAGACACAAAAACATAAACACGTAGATGGTTGAAATATGACAAAACAAAATAGGTAAACACATGCCAGGAGTCATACGTTGATGTGCACACACACACACACACACACACACACACACACACACACACACACACACGCACACACACACACGCACACACACACACACACACACACACACACACACACAGGATATGTTGACTGTAGCGCAACACCGGACACATGGGTGGCAACATAGCACAAGCCACATGCGTGTCAAACATAGCGCAGGACACATAGAAGCTCAGGTCATGAGAGGTCAAAATTAACACATATGTGTCCCAATCACCTGTTACAATCAGGAGGACCTGGAGTCAAAGCACTGGAACAGGCGCCAGTCATATATATATATATATATATATATATATATATATATATATATATATATATATATATATATATATATATATATGTATAGTGTCTGTTCCAGTTGACCTGACCATAGTAACTGGATGGGACGGGTGGATGTACTCTGGAGAGAGAGAGAGAGAGAGAGAGAGAGAGAGAGAGAGAGAGAGAGAGAGAGAGAGAGAGAGAGAGAGAGAAAGAGAGAGAGTGAGAGAGTTTCAAATTTAGAGGCATGCATGGCAACTCCTCGTGCTATTCATGCTAAATAAAGTATTCATGCTAAAACACAACACATAAATTAATACAGCAGGGTGCTCCAGCCCCCAGCAGTCGGTGGTGGTAGAGTTTGGGTCGCTGTGAGAGCTGGTGATGGGAGTTTAATTCAAGTTTGAAGGAATTTGCAGAGCAATTCCTAGGATATTCTGGAGGATTTAAATTCTCAGGAAATTCACAGCAGTCTTGAGGGAATTTGCCGAAGGATTCTTATAAAGTTCTCATGGAGTTCTCAGCTCCCAGTCCTGGTAGGAGAGGTGGAGAGGAAAGGGCTTGGATGAGAGGTCACAGCAACATGTAGCGAAGGAAGATTTGGGTCAAGAAGCAGAGACCATGATGAAGAAGGGTTGAAAGACGTAAGAAGCTTATAAAATATGTATAAATTCAAATAAAAACTTTAAAGGAGGTGGAAAGGAAAAAACAACAGGAACCATCATATACATACACGGGGAAGGAGAAGGTGTAGAAACAGGAAGCACGCCAAATAAAGCCAAAGGAAGGGAGAGGGAAGGAAGGTAATGGGGATGAACACGGAGAAACAATCGGACAGGACAGGTGTCGCTAGGAGAAGACAAAAGGGGCCCAAGTCTGTGCAGTCGAAGTAGCAGTAACAGTACGTTGTTCCCCCCAAGTGCTCGAGGAACGTGCGGGGGGCAGGAAGGAACACCAGAAGAGCAGGAGAGGCATGATGCGAGAGGGAGGGTGGGAGGGAGGGAGGGGGGGGGGCAGTTGGGGGTGGAGACAGGTGTGAATGTCAACGGAGCGTGTAGAAGATGAAAGGGAAGATCACGGGGAAACTCTGTGAGACTTTACGGAGGCTGAGAAAGGAGGTAGAAAGATGGGCGTTGAGAGAAGGGTCTCATGGGGATGATGATGATGAAAGTGACAGAGAGAACGCCTCCAGAGAGTGAGAGAGACTACGATTAAGGTACAGGAGAGTAAACGAGTCCTTAAAGATATTATAGTCCTGAGAGAGGGCGTGGGTAGCTGTTAGCTGCTGTGGGTGAGAGGAGTGAGGGGAGGGGAGAGGGGGCGGGCTGAAGAAACCTCGAGGTCTTCCCTCTACCAATCAAGAGGTCTTCCTTAACTGTTGGAGGTCCACCTTGATCACAGACAGCTTCTCCCCAGCAGTAGCAGCTGCAGCGGAGGGGTCGGCGGCGGCGGCGACGACGGCACTAGCCCTTGTGGTTATACACACTCAACAACTCTACGGTCAACTACGGCTTCGGTTGGCTTGGTACTTCGAGCTAGACACTCACTGACAGTAACCTCTCACGTATAAGCCAAGAGAGGACATCGCAATGCTACGAGCGAACAGCTACTGGACTACCGTGATCTACAGTGACGGTCTACGCAACTAAGTCACACACAAGGTGGTAGAGATACACACACGAGGCTGCCAGAAGAGAGTGCTTTTGAAGGGGAAGTATATGATTTTTTTGTTGCGGTGTTCAGTGAAGGTTCCGAGGGCAGGGTGGTGGAACCCAAGAACTGTGTTGATATTGCTGTAGTTTCTCTCTCTCTCTCTCTCTCTCTCTCTCTCTCTCTCTCTCTCTCTCTCTCTCTCTCTCTCTCTGCCCTTTACCCCCGCCCCCTACCCTCTCTGAAATATAATGTTCCATCTAAGTTTAACATTAATGAATACGTTTGATGTCGTTATTATGACTATATCTTAATATGTAAATAATGTACTGAAATTTTGCGAAAACTCAATTATAAATTTACAACCATTTTTTTAATCGCTTTTGTATTTGGTTTTAATTAACACAACCGTTGGGTTGTTGTGTTGACAAATGTTTCTCGACCAGGTTAACGTCTTAATTGCCTGACGCCTCAAACCAGGCGACTAATATATATATATATATATATATATATATATATATATATATATATATATATATATATATATATATATATATATATATATATATATATATATATATATATAATATGACAGTCTCAGATCACGAAGGAAGAATTGAAACAGTAATTTCCTTAAGTACTTTCGTATTTAATAATACATCTTCAGAAGGAATCATTCCTTCTGAAGATGTATTATTAAATACGAAAGTACTTAAGGAAATTCCTGTTTCAATTCTTCCTTCGTGGTCTGACACTGATATATATATATATATATATATATATATATATATATATATATATATATATATATATATATATATACATATACATATATATATATATATATATATATATATATATATATATATATATATATATATATATATATATATATATATGTCGTACCTAGTAGCCAGAACGCACTTCTCGGCCTACTATGCAAGACCCGATTTGCCTAATAAGCCAAGTTTTCCTGAATTAATATATTTTCTCTAATTTTTTTCTTATGAAATGATAAAGCTACCCATTTCATTATGTATGAAGTCAATTTTTTTTAATGGAGTTAAAATTAACGTTGATATATGACCGAACCTAACCAACCCTACCTACCTTTTTAGGCAGCCGAAAAAGTTAGGTTAGGTTAGGTAGGTTAGGTAGTCGAAAAACAATTAATTCCTGAAAACTTGGCTTATTAGGCAAATCGGGCCTTGCATAGTAGGCTGAGAAGTGCGTTCTGGCTACTAGGTACGACATATATATATATATATATATATATATATATATATATATATATATATATATATATATATATATATATATATATATAGTGTGTGTGTGTACCTAATATACCAGAATGCACTACTTGGTCTACTATGCAAGGCCCGATTTGCCTAATAGGCCAAATTTTCATGACGTTAAATATTCATTTTTTTATGAAATTATAAAGCTTTCCATTACATTATATACGAACACATTTTTTTCATTTGAGCTAAAACTAACGTTGAAATATGACCAAACTTACCTAACCCAACCTATCTTAAGTTAGCTTAACCTAAACCAATATAAGTTAGTAAATCACGTCCTTGATATAATATGATAATATTCAAATAAACTCATTTGAATTTTTTTTTGGGGGGAAAATACCGAAAATCACTCTGCCTATAAGGTAAATCGGGCATTGCATAGTTATGCAGAAACCCCGCAGAGAAATGGGGGAAAGGGAATTGAACGTTCCGGCTAGTTTGAACCTTTCTCAACAAGAGACTGGCTAAGAGGAGCAGAGGGAGGGTGGAGGCCAACGTCTGAGACCTGACCACCCATCCCCAGGGAGAGGTGGAGCTAGCAGCAGGTGTAGAGTAGCTAAGAACAGTCAAGCGGTCAGAGAATAAGTATGAGAGAATAAACAAAGAAGCCTCATGGAACAAATATATAATATTTGTAATACATAATACAATATTATAATTCTCAACACCAGACTTAGCCAGAATGTTGTTGAGAAAGGCTCTTAACTAGCCGAAACGTTCAACTCCCTTTTTCCCATTTCTCTGTGGGTTTTCTGCGCGCACGCACACACACACACACACACACACACACACACACACACACACACACTCATATATATAATTACAGATAAATAATACGATATATATATTCAAGTATATACGAAATAATCACTGTATTTTATCTGGAAAGCTCTAAACTATCCCGTTTTCCATAGGTTTATTTTACTGGTGAGTGTAGGGGAGACTGCCCATAAACCGCAATCGAATGCCTTCATAAGGTTCTCTCCTATCAGTTGTTCTTACCTGACAACGCCCTCCTCCTTTCCGCTCTTTCCACCACTTGTTCTTTAACATGTGCAGCTTGCCGTCCTCCTTCAGCTTCAAGACGGCGGAACTGATGGAGCTCGTGTACGGGGAATCTGGCCAACGGAAAGGAGGCAAGAGAAAATATTACTTCAGTATTCATTAAACCCACTAATATACGTTTACAATGATATTACATTATGCTCAACTTGCCCGAGGCCCCGTATGCATTATTGGTTCAATAACCACACAGGTATATGTTCTTCGGCACTCACTGTACCTCTGCAAATATCATCTTCCTTCAGAAACATAAATCGACTGAATACTCAGAATCCGATTTGCTGGTTTCTCCTGGTCATTACCCTTTACCTTGAGAACCACCACCACCACCCTCTGATACTCACTTGGAGGCAGAGCGATGCCGTAGCTCTTGGAGTCAAGGAGTCCGCCCACCTGCGTAAGGTCACACTTGCGCTCCACCTCGTACTCGATGGAGGAGGACTCCATAAGGAAGGCGTACTGGCCATCAGCCTTCGCCACCCTCTCCACGCCGGCGTCGTTACTGACGGTGAAGACCGAGGGCCGCGCGCTCGACATGGCCGACCACATCCTCTGGTAGGTGGGGATACTGCTGTCCCTGGAGGTTGGGGGGAGACACGGGGGTCAGGGACAAGGGGGGCACATGTTGGGGACATCTATGGGGTGCTGTTGTCCCTGAAGGTGGGGAGTCAGGGCTGCCCGTATATATATTTGTCAGATGTAAACAAATCATAATTTTTCTATGTAAGGGCTTCCAGAGACTCTGAGATATCCCCCTCTCCCCTCCTCCCCATTCGTCCGCCTCACCCCACTCCACCAACTGGAGCTGTATTATTATACTACAGCGCCACTTTGCAACGGGTTACGTCTCCCCCCCCCCCCCAACCCCGCACCCCATTATTTCAGCATGTTAATATGTAAAAAGAACTCTTTGTCCAGAACTGTGTACGCCACAGCGTCTCTGTCGCGCAGTGTCAATTTCAATTTCTGCAATTCATTTCCAAAATTATTTGGACACTTTTTTTTACATTTTTTAGCAAAAATTTTTGTTGGGGGCTATTTCAAAATTTTGTATCCGGTGTAACCGAGGCCATAGTTATACATAGTTGTAGTATTTTTATCTAATTTTTGTATCGGATAAATTTATCTTAAAAAAATATGTTGACATATTTTGCCCAATTAATATTTGTTTGTAAGGTTTTCCGGTATATGATTACCGAAACAAGAAAATCAAATCAGTGTTTTTTTTATTGATAATAATATATTTCATCGTAAACTCGATGGCAAATTGTGCTTTTGGTTAAACCGTGTCAGCACCTCCGTGTTGACCAGTCTACCTGTCACAAGCTTAGTTCAGGACACTGCCGTCTGAAATATAAGCTTGATTTAGACTTTTGTACACCTGCTTAGGTCCAGCCAGTGCTGCGCAGTGATTTGTGTTAGGCTGTGACGGATACAGCCTAATGTGCTGCCGGTAATGACAGTGTCCAAGTACCGTCTGTGTTACTGTAACTTTTTTATGTAATTAATGTACTGTATTTGTTATGTAAACTTTCCCAATTAATAGCGTACAAATATTTTATGAGTAAAGTCTTTGATTTAGTGTCGACGTATCAAGAATTCTGAAAATTGTATTATATAGAAAATGGAGGAATAGTGATTTACAAAATGAGGACAAAAGTGTGTTTGGAAAGGCTGTTTACGGAGCCGCGTTTACGCTTGAGCTGCCTAACTGTAAATGTAGAGTGTTCAACTTGTAAAATTGTGGAGAGGAATGTGCACATCACCGGAGGCTGGTCTAATGCAATGGTAATTTTGAGCAAATGTGACTACATACATACACTGAATGTTTGTCACTCAGATGACACATACTGCAAGTTGATAATATACATAGTACGTTATGTACATTAACACACACACACACACACACACACACACACACACACACACACACACACACACACACACACACACACACACAGGCCGAAAGAGCAGAGTTCAACCCCCGCAAGCACAACTACGTGAATACACAAACACATACAAAAAACGTAAATGATAGATTAGGCACCCCGTCCCCTCACCCCCATGGCAATATTACCTGAAGAAGGCGTAGGTGGAGCCGCCCTGCTTGCAGCCGTACTTGATCTTGGTCTGCTTGGCGAGGTCCTCAGCGCTCTCGATGGGGGAGTCCATCCTCTCGACGGTGAGGAAGGCGGCCAGGTTGGCCGTGTAGGAGGAGATCATGATCAGGGTGAAGAACCACCAGATGCCCGCCACGATGCGTGTCGACACGGCCCTGGGCCGTCCCAAGCCGCCAGGGACACGTACACAGGGGGGACACGGGGGTGAGGGAGACACAGGGGGACACGGACACAGGGGCACACGAGCACAGGGGTGAGGGCGGACACAGGGGGACACGGACACAGGGGCACATGAGCACAGGGGTGAGGGTGGACACAGAGATGAGGGAGGACACAGGGGGACCCGGACACAGGGGTGAGGGCGGACACGGACACAGGGGTGTGAGGTAGGACACGTGGCAGGTCAGAGCAGAGGACGTGTCACCGAGAACAAGACGAAGGAAAGGAAGAGATAATAACTCGTTAGCACCAACTAACAATTAAGACAAATAATATTTTGTTCCACTTAGAAATAAACATTCTTACACACTATACCGAAATGGGTATGAAAACTATCACGAATTATCCTTGTTGAAACATGAACAAAACATTTCAGGAAAGTCTTTTGTTAAGTTTTTACAGAACGTTTAAAAAGTTTATTAATAATAATCTACACAAAAACAAACTTGTTTTTTTTTATTTACCAACGAATCAAGAAAAAAAATGTCTTGTAAGTGAATCAAGACACACATCACATTTTCTTATTAAATACGTTAATATTACAATTGAAAAAGCAAAGAACTGGGAGACAGGAGAAACAGACGTCCTTGTGAGACAGAGAGAAACAGACGTTCCACTGCCCTGGCCTGTCCAGCTGACGGGGAGTCGTCTCCACGGGAAACCCTAGTTGTGTGGATGATTGTAAACAATCGCAGATATTCGTGGCTTTGCGAGAATGTATCTTTTACTCACCAGATTCTGTACTTTCACAGCCCTTTATGCCTCCTAGTGGAGGACGGGGGTACTGGGGAATATTTCTTAAAGTGTTAGTATTTAGGCCAATCACGAGCACCCTATGTCTGTCCCGTACCGCAGACCATTACTCTTGCAAAGTTGAGTGAGGTTAGCCCCAAAGCGTTTGACTTCCAACTCTGGACAGAGAGACACAGATATTCTTATATGGTACTAAAAGAGGTACTCGGCTGTGCCCTGGGCCTCTCTTTCTCTGCTCCCTTCTCTTTCCCAATCTTACCCCCCCCCCCCTCTATAATCATCCTTCCTCTATCCCCCTTTTTTCTTCTCCCACACCCTTTTCAGTTTTCTCCTCCCCTCATCTCTCCCACTCTTCACCTCCCCCCCCCCTCTCTGTATTTCTTTTCCCCAACATCCCTCCTGTCTATCCCTCTCTGTCCCTTCCTTTCTCTCAGAAAATGAAAATATTATGAAGCATTGAACAAAAACTGCTTAAAAATCTACGGAAAACACATCTGCAATTTCATTTCATTCTTGAAAATCGCAGAGGGTCACTGTAAATGTTGATATTCTTTAAATGGTGGTGGTTAGGCAGACCTCTATTGGGTTATGACACTCCCACATCCCACCCCTCTCATCTTTCATGTGGGAGTGTTGGGTGAGGGGCCCCAAGTGTGTGTGTGTGTGTGTATATATATATATATATATATATATATATATATATATATATATATATATATATATATATATATATATATATATATATATAATATTAGTATATTTTGGTAACAGTCTTTCATATGCTATTCAACAACATATGTTGTTAAATATGACCGAAAGGGTAAGATTAATAATTCTAACACGAATCTTCTCAATATTACTTACGATTTTCTTCACTGTCGAGGGTAATTGAAAAATTAACTTTCCAAAATTCATTCTTTTATTTTTGGTCAAATGGCTGAATGCGTTTTGTAATGCTTATAACATTTTCAAAGACCAGTTTACACACAACATACATCATACTTATACTCGTTTTGAGTCACGTGATATGGCACAAAATTTTTGGGTGAGGTGACAAAGCTATGCCAGAACACGAATCAATGGGTATGAAAACATAAGAATGGAAGTAACTGCAGAAGGCCTATTAGCCCATACTTCCTCTTGCTGCTTCTATGTTGGTACGTGGTCTTGAAGTAGGTAGAATATAGTTGTGCATTAATTGGATGTTGATTGCTGGTGTTGACTTTTTGATGTGTAGTGCCTCACTGATGTCGAGTCTCCTGCTATCGCTGTATTTATAGATGATTTCTGTGTAGCTTGTTAAGATTTCTCTGGTGATAGTCTGGTTGTGAGAAGAGATTATATGTTCCTTGATGGAGCCCTGTTGCTTATGCATTGTTAGTCGCCTGGAAAGAGACGTTGTTGTCTTGCCTATATACTGAGTTCTTTGGGGCTTACAGTTCCCGAGTGAGCATGTGAACGCATAGACGACGTTGGTTTCCTTCAAGGCGTTGTTTGGTGTCTGGGGAGTTTTTTCATGAGTAGATTGGCCGTTTTTTTTGTTTTTGTAGTAAATTGTCAATTGTATTTTCTGATTTTTGTCTCTAGGGATAACGTTCCTATCAATATCTTTCAGGAACCTTTCCTCCATTTTATGAGCCGTCGAAAAGAAGTTCCTTTAAAACAGTCTAATAGGGGGTACACTTGTTGTGTTAGTTGACTCTTCAGAGGTTGCATGGTGTTTCACCTTTCTTTTTATGACGTCTTCAACATAACCGTTAGACAAGCCATTGTTGACTAGGACCTGTATTACCCTACAGAGTTCTTCATCGACTTGCTTCCATCCTGAGCTGTGACTGAGAGCCCGGTCGACGTAAGCGTTGACAACACTCCTCTTGTACCTGTCTCGGCAGTCACTATTGGCATTCAGGCACATTCCTATGTTTGTTTCCCCAGTGTAGACTGCAGTATGGAAGCTTCCGCTCCTTTCCGTGACTGTTACATCTAGAAAAGGCAGCTTCCCATCATTCTCCATCTCGTAAGTGAAACTCAACACAGAATTCTGCTCGAATGCCTCCTTCAGCTGCTGCAGACGTCCGACTTCAGGTACCTGTGTAAAAATGTCAACATACCTGCAGTATATAGCGCGTTTCAAGTTCATGTCAACTAAGACCTTCTGCTCGATGGTACCCATGTAGAAGTTCGCAAACAGGACACCAAGGGGAGAACCCATGGCGACCCCATCTACTTGCTTATACATGTGCCCATCAGGGCTCAAGAAGGGTGCCTCTTTAGTACAAGCTTGGAGTAGTTTCCTTAGAATGTTTTCTGGTATGTAAAGAGGAGTACAGGCCGGATCACGATACACTCTGTCCACTATCATCCCGATTGTTTCATCCACAGGTACGTATGTTAAGTATGATTTATGTTATGTGTAAACTAGTCTTTGAAAATGTAATAAGCATTACAAAACGCGTTCAGGCGTCAGACCAAAAATAAAAGAATGAATTTTGGAGAGTTAATTTGATCCTGTTAAACGAGGATCTCTTATATAATATAATATATATATAAACCGTAAGCTTGACGTGTAAGCATACACGTGGCACCCCCCCCCCAGGTCATGACCTGGTCAGGTAACGGTTCTCCAGGAGATATCTCCTCACCACTGACTCTTCCTCTGTTACATCTCTCTCTGTATATCTCTGTCTGTCTGTCTCTGTCTGTCTGTCTGTCTGTCTCTCTCTCTCTCTCTCTCTCTCTCTCTCTCTCTCTCTCTCTCTCTCTCTCTCTCTCTCTCTCTCTCTCTCTCTCTCTCTCTCTCTCTCTCTCTCTCTCTCTTTCTTGTCTCTCTATATCTCTTTGTCTGTCTGTCTCTCTCTCTCACTTTATCTCTCTGCCTCTCTCTCTCTCTCTCTCTCTCTCTCTCTCTCTCTGTCTCTCGCGTCTCTCTCTTTCTCTGTCTCTCTATCTCTGTCTATCTCTCTGCCTCTCTCTCTCTGTTTGTAGATCAGTATCATATATAAATATTCATGTCATTTTTAAAAATGGATTAATACAAAATATAGAAACATACAAATTTTAAATACATTTTAAGACAAATAATTTACATTCGCGAGGATCAAATTAGATGTAGTTACGACAAATCTTACGAGGACCTCTCAAGTCAGTTACATTCTAGTTCCTTACTCTGCTCGACCCATCTTAGTTATGCCTAATTACCTCGAAATACGGGATATGGAAATTTTTGTTTGTTGAAATTTAAAATATGTATTTTTAGGCAGATAAACGAGTATAAGGATGTATTCGTTGATATAGTTGTTATAGAATACAGCAGGGGTACTGTTGTATGATACAACAATATCAACAAATATTGTATTATCATAATACATTATGTGTTGATATTGTTGAATTATAATACAATATTTATTGCTACTGTTGTATCATAATACAATATTTATTGATTATTTATATAGTGTATTATTCATATTGTTCTCAAATGTCTTTAAATATGTGAGAGGAGTGAATATACAGGGTAGACATGTTAACGACATACAAAATTTTAACGGAAACGACATCGATAACAAAGACTCCATTTTCCAGCAAGGAACACCAAACCATAGACTGACACATGTAAATGACACATTATCTCTGTATATTCTTGATTAATATTTTAATTCTTTGCATTACTGTATAAAAGATCTGTTTATACAAATCTTTGCCATATTTAGGTCAGTATTAGGTGACCTGTTTGATGAGAGGTGATGTGGAGGGAGAGCGGAGACGGAGGTCACCGCTCCCTGTAGCGCCTGGAGGCCAACTGACGTTTGGTGTGGGGCGGAACCAGGCACCACCAGGTACCTATCTCGCCATGCGCATGCGCATCACCAGGGACTTTGTGCGCATAAGTGGTGCTGGTGGGGGTGGTGATGGTGGTGGTGGCTGTGGTAGGTGGTCGTGATGGTGGTGGTTGTGGTGGTAGGTGGTGATGGTGGCTGTGGTAGGTGGTGGTGGTGGTGGGGGTGGTGGCTGTGGTAGGTGGTGGCTGTGGTAGGTGGTGGTGGTGGTGGTGGGGGTGACAGTGGTAGGTGGTGGCTGTGGTAGGTGGTGGTGACGGGGCAGGCTGCTCCTAGCGTGCCTGACACAAGGTCTCCCCACAGTACTACGTGGCTCCTTCCACCTTACTTCCTCCTCGTCTCATGTGGGTGTATATATATATATATATATATATATATATATATATATATATATATATATATATATATATATATATATATATATATGTCGTACCTAGTAGCCAGAACGCACTTCTCAGCCTACTATGCGAGGTCCAATTTGCCTAATAAGCCAAGTTTTCATGAATTTATATATTTTTCTAATTTTTTTCTTATGAAATGATAAAGCTATCCAATTTCATTATGTATGAGTTAATATTTTTTGAGTTAAAACTACCGTAAATATATGTCCTAACCTAACCTACCTAAACTATATTAACCTAACCTATACTATCATAACTAAGTCAATAACTTATGTTCCCTAATACAAAATAACAATAATAATTCAAATAAACCAATTGGAACTTTTTTTTTAAATAATGAAAATCACTCGGTCTATTAGGCAAATCGGACCTTGCATAGCAGGCCGAGAAGTGCATTCTGGCTACTAGGTACGACATATATCTATATATATATATATATATATATATATATATATATATATATATATATATATATATATATATATGTAACCGAAAGCACTAAAATGTTAGATCAATGAGTCTCTCACGTAGTTAATCTATACTTATTATGTTCATTTTCATTTGGGAAGGAAGTAGTTGTAAAATTAACTCTTCAAAGTTAATTTTTCCAGTTGTATTTGACCTTACGTGTGTGTCACTGAAGACAGCGTTTCGCTGAAGCTCTCTCCAGCATCTTCAGAGGCAATGGACGTTCAACGTTGTTGTTGTTTCAGATTTAGCTACTCAGAACGAAGTGTCCATGTAGCACGGGCTATGGTGAGCCCGTAACCCCAAATTACGGGCTCACCATAGCCTGTGCTACATGGTTTAACGTCTGCCAGTACACATTATACACACCAGGGAGGATGAGGTGAAGTGGTGGGTTATACGTAGTCAACTCGTTCTCGCACTTTCCTACAGTCAATATTGACTTATTAAATAAGTGCATATGAGACATACTAATTTATTGTGAATATTTTAGTTTACCTTGAAAAGCTTCATAGAAAACACCGACCTTACCTAACCTTCTTAGTATGTTAAGATAAGCATCTTATTGCTTCGTAATTACAATTATTACTTAAAATGGCGAATGCTGGCCCTTGTGCAGCTGTCATCATCTGAGGATGATGAGCGGTTTGATATCATCTGAGGATGATGAGCGGTTTGATATCTGAGGATGAGGACTGATCCTCAGATGAGACTGTGGACTCTGCTCTAGAGACATGCCATTGATCACCATGCCGGTCGGCCGAGCGGACAGCACGCTAGATTTGTGATCCTGTGGTCCTGGGTTCGATCCCAGGCGCCGGCGAGAAACAATGGGTAGAGTTTCTTTCACCATATGCCCCTGTTACCTAGCAGTAAAATAGGTACCTGGGTGTTAGTCAGCTGTCACGGGCTGCTTCCTGGGGGTGGAGGCCTAGTCGAAGACTGGGCCGCGGGGACACTAAAAGCCCCGAAATCATCTCAAGATAATCTCAAGATAACCATAGTTACCTAAACAAACATAAATGATCAAACTTATTATCAGTTGTAGTATTTTTATTATTATTATTTGCATACGCTTCCAACCTTTAAGCACAAAAGACTTAGCTTTTGTGCGTAACTCATTTGAAAAAACATTTAGCAACAATTTTTTGTGTGATTCTGGCCCCAAAATCTTGACATGAGGATGACTGTTGCTCGATAGACAGTTAAATCGATGCACTAATATATAATAATAGACATTTGATAGTTTGTATAGTTCCTGTACCTCTATGGATTTATCTAAGATATAAGATTTATCTCTAGGCTGTCTAGATAGAGAAAATCTATCTAGTCTAGATAGAGAAAATCTATCTAATCCAGATAGAGAAAATCTAAATCTATAAAAATATCTAGATTCTCAAAATCTAGATTTTTTTTTGTTAAGCTGTGTAAGGGATTAATAGGGAACATTAAGTTTTTATCCAAGATAAAAACAAATATGGTTGAGTAAAATCCCTGATAGCCAGCGGGCCCAGAGCAGCGGACAAACGTCTGAACCTTACGAAGGTGGGACTGTCTCATCTTAGCCATAAGACTGTCTCATCTTGGCCACAAGACTGTTTTATCTTGGCCACAAGACTGTCTCATCTTAGCTATAAGACTGTCTTATCTTGGCCACAAAACTGTCTCATCTTAGCCATAAGACTGTCTCATCTTGGCCACAAGACTGTCTTATCTTGGCCACAAAACTGTCTCATCTTAGCCATAAGACTGTCTCATCTTGGCCACAAGACTGTCTCATCTTAACCACAAGACTGTCTCATCTTGGCCACAAGACTGTCTCATCTTAACCACAAGACTGTCTCATCTTGGCCACAAGACTGTCTCATCTTAACCACAAGACTGTCTCATCTTGGCCACAAGACTGTCTTATCTTGGCCACAAGACATGTCTTATCTCAGTCTTAATGAACAATAACAAGATAGCATAGAACACCTAAACATTCCACCTGGGAAGCAACGTTATAATTGTACAAGATATAAACATTTGAAGAAAAACATATAAAATATAATTTGCTAAAACTAGTAAACAAATAAAAAAAACGGAGGAATTAAGACTGGTAAGGGGGGTCTGAGACAGATAGCAAGACCAGCACACCACTCTTTGGGAGCGTCGTGCGCAAGTGCTCCCTCGTGCATACGTGCTTCCTTCATGCACGTACATAAACAAACCATGAAAGCGGTGCTGCATGCAAGCCAAAGAAAAAAGGTAACACTATCACTTTGTATCGCTTTAAGGCGTGACGATTCTTGGCGTCCTGCACGAGGTAAGGAGCGCCAGTCTTCTCTACTCCTAACTGCTCTCTTCCTCATCACCACAATCACCACCCATACAATTACCATCGCCGTTAAGTGTCGGAGCTTCCATTATACAAACATGACAGTCTGCCTTCTACGGCACCACGCTCTACGTGATTAGACTAGAGAGAGAGAGTGTGTGAATGACATTACAGATTGTACAACAAAAGCGAGCCTTGACTAGGGAAGAGTATATAACGCTGCGGTACAGTCTGCAGGAGGCTGGGGAGACAAGCTCAGGGATCCTTGTCTCCCTGTAAGCAGTCGGCGATCTACTCGGCAGCTGACAGAAGAAAATACATCAAATATAGCTTTTACAGTGTACCAGCCTACTTGCTACTCGTCTCATTCTTCAGCAAAACACGGTTGACTAGCGACATCCAGTTAGTGGAAGTATGTAGCGTTGGAAACGCGAATGTAACGCAAGCGAGAGACGTGAGAGTCTTACTTTGGGGCAATGTCAGACCCTTGCTGCATGAGAGAACCGATCGTAAACCAGAAGGCATTGCTCAGACTGATGGTGTTCTCGAGCTCATCCGGATCCTGGATGCACGGGTGAGGATTGTCCCACTCGTTGGGCGCGATCCTGCAACACAGCCACGGCCACAACACATCAGCTAGGGCGCACAGGAAGGGGGTACAGGAGGAAGGGTTCCACGGAGCTAGCTAGGCTAACACAGCAGGAGACAAGGAGAGGGATACATACATGTGGGGTGCTGGCGGGAGCAGGGTGATGGGTCTTGGAACAATGCTGGATGTTGATGATCAAGGCGGATCTTGGAGCGGGGACATCCTGGTGGTGATGCGCCAGGCAGAAGCTTTTGGTGGTGGTGGTGGGGTGGGAGGCTAGGTAGTTAAGTCTCATTAGTGACGCGGGTGGACTCGGGAAGCCGCCAGAACATCGCCGCAGCCACACATAACACACTGAAGCTGTACTTATACTATTAAGGAGGGGACAAGTGACAAGTAAATCAAATGAAACAAAATATTTATGAAGATTTAGAATTGGAAATAAAAATAAGAGGAACTGGACATCATACTCAGGTCGGCGGGTGGGGAGAGGTGAATCCTGAAAAAACAAAATGATAAGGGATACAAATCAGTATGAGCAAACATTATTAAGGTAAGGGTCTCTGAGCTATACACTAGTGGCCTGATCCCTGTTCTCACACGACATGACATAAATGCTCCCCAAGACGTCTGCAACAAAGCTGATGAACTGACTGGCTTTATTAAACCTGCTTAACGTAAAGTTTAATGGGTCTAAGGAGATGACCAAAGTCGTGTTGACTGGGGAAGGCTCAGACGGGTGAGACTGTTGGTGGAGGCTAGACGTGCATAGCTCAGACAGCTTCGGTGGTGCAGACGGATGAAGGAGGCGGTGAAGGGACGTGCAACAGCGGCGCCCTACACACCAGCATCAACAGGATGAGCGCCACTCTGGAGAGGAGCAGCCCCGTGAGGCAGAGACGAAGAGCTTGCTGAAGCATTGTACACCACCTTGCGGGTAGGACGCGCTCTCTCTCTGTCTCTAACCCTCTGCTCCTCTCCCTGCGACGCTCAACGGAGGAGAAAGAGGAAGGGTGATACGTGAAGAGCTAAGGGTGGACTTTCAAAACCACGAACGCGTCACGAACCCTCGAACAATACCAACTCTGCTGGCGTTTCGTAAGCAGCTTTACACGATGCAAAACTAAAAAGATAACCCATACAAAAAAATAAGAAAAAATAAATATTCAATAACCTCTGGGGGTAAAAAATAAGTGAATAAATAAACATAAAAGGAGCTTGCAGAGAATAATAACGAGTAGGGTGGACGGCGGGCGCCATGCTGGCCTACCTCGGGGCTATGTCACAACCCTGGCAGAGGAAAGTTCCGATCACGAACCAGAGAGAGTTGATGAGGGTGAAGCAGTTCTCCAGCTCCTCGGGCTCCTCCACACAAGGGTAGGGGTTGGTCCACTCTTCCGGGACCATCCTGCCAGCGACACCACCTTTACTCACTGTCCACTTATAATGCCAATACTCGTTCAGGGTCACAACTTAGTGTCAGCACACGTTCAGGGTCACAACTTAGTGTCAGCACACGTTCAGGGGTCACAACTTACTGTCAGCACACGTTCAGGGTCAAAACTTAATGGCAACTTTCACTCAGGGTCACAAATTAGTGCCTTCATATTAATTTATGGTAACAAATTAGTGCCAACACTTTAACTCAGAGTCACAACTTAGTGCCAGCACTTTAATTCATGGTTACAACTTAGTTCCAACATCATTAAAGGTCACGACTCAGTTTCAACATCTATATACAGTTGCTTAGACCTCTATAAGTTACATACGTGTGATTTCTCTTGTCACAGTTACAATTATTTCAGCCTGTTAACAGGAGTCAGCAGTCGTCTGTTCCTGTATCCACCAGCGTACAAAAAGAACACGATGCACCTCAACATAACAGTCTCTCCTGCCACTCCAACATACACACACACAGTCCGTTTTGCTATGTTAGGTAAAACGGTTGCCAGACCAAGGAAAAAACCTAAAGATGTCCCACACCATCGGGGACTAAGAAGAAAGCCTAGCGACGTTCAACGCCATCGGGACTAAGAAGAAAGCCTAGCGACGTTCAGCACCATCGGGACTAAGAAGAAAGCCTAGCGACGTTCAACGCCATCGGGACTAAGAAGAAAGCCTAGCGACGTTCAACGCCATCGGGACTAAGAAGAAAGCCTAGCGACGTTCAGCACCATCGGGACTAAGAAGAAAGCCTAGCGACGTTCAACGCCATCGGGACTAAGAAGAAAGCCTAGCGACGTTCAGCACCATCGGGACTAAGAAGAAAGCCTAGCGACGTCCAGCACCATCGGGACTAAGAAGAAAGCCTAGCGACGTCCAACACCATCGGGACTAAGAAGAAAGCCTAGTGACGTCCTGCACCATCGGGACTAAGAAGAAAGCCCAGCGACGTCCAGCACCATCAGGACTAAGAAGAAAGCCTAGCGACGTCCAGCACCATCAGGACTAAGAAG
Organism: Procambarus clarkii; assembly: GCF_040958095.1. Taxonomy (NCBI): domain Eukaryota; kingdom Metazoa; phylum Arthropoda; class Malacostraca; order Decapoda; family Cambaridae; genus Procambarus; species Procambarus clarkii. The sequence continues at coordinate 6,382,242 of NC_091240.1, forward strand.
AAAGCCCAGCGACGTCCAGCACCATCAGGACTAAGAAGAAAGCCTAGCGACGTCCAGCACCATCAGGACTAAGAAGAAAGCCCAGCGACGTCCAGCACCATCAGGACTAAGAAGAAAGCCTAGCGACGTCCAGCACCATCAGGACTAAGAAGAAAGCCTAGCGACGTCCAACACCAGACTTAGAAGAAAGCCTAGCGACGTCTTGCACCATCGGAAACCATACGAACCTATACACAGACGCCAAACAAAAGACTGACGACTCACGAATAGTTTACATGATGCATATTTATTTAAAATTTATGTTTAATTAAAATTACATTACCCAACAAAAACACATAAATATGCATGTAAAATACATTACCTGGTTTCAAAATATATATTTGAAAATACATTTACAAAAATACACCATAAAAACATGAAGCAACCCAGCAACATAGATTACAGCATAGCAACATTGAGGGAGCTTGCACCAAGAAAAGCGGAGAATGCCATGCTGGCCTACCTCGTTAGGTGCCATGCTGGCCTACCTCGGGGCAATGTCAGCACCCTGGCAGAGGTATGTCGCTATTATGAACCAGAGAGAGTTGACGAGGGTGAAGCAGTTCTCCAGCTCCTCGGGCTCCTCCACACAAGGGTAGGGGTTGGTCCACTCCTCTGGGGACATCCTGTCAGTGCCATCACCGTTACTCTTTGACACCGCATTACTCAATGTCAAATCTTAGTGTCAGGTTCGTTACTTATTTAGATTCCTTTACTTAGTGTCAACCCTGTTACTCTTGTGTCGAGTCCGTTAATGAGTGTCAAGTCCGTTATTCATTGACACCACTTTACTTAGGGTCGGGTTCCATTCAGATGTCCTTTACTGACTGTCACTGTATATACAGTGACGGGCGCCATCGTTACCAAGAGCCTCCAATCTACATGGCACAGATTTACATGAACGGCACCGCAGGAACGGCGTATCTGGTACTCATATACCAGATGTAAAGCAGCTGACATCCTCACGTTCAAGAACGAACACACACACACACACACACACACACACACACACACACACACACACACACACACACACACACACACACACACACACACACACACAAAACGTTGCCCATGCCATTAGGCTTCCCCATCCCCCAGTGACATCGTTCTATGACGATGAAATGCCTGCCCCCGTTCAGGAAGATATGTTACACACACCTCTCCAAGGCGCGACCTACATGTACATTCCACCAAAACCTAATTACATTTGGTAGCCCTTGATATTTATAGACATTTAAATATACTACATTTTGTTGAAGCTTTACGCGAGAACGATAAGTTTGGAAATCCAGGATTGTCGCCAGCAGTGCTCGAAGCTCAAGATCTTAAGTAAACAAAAGGAAAAAAAATGCATACCGTCTTTATAGGCCGTCCTGTGAAATAAAACCATGTTAGCAGCTATCTACTGAATGGAACAAATATATGTTAAAATATTAATATAATACACAATTTTATGATGAGAAATACATTGCAACTATAGAAGCGAACAACGAGATAAACAGCGCGGCTCAAAAGAAGCATAAAATGGGAGAGCTGAATTTAAAAGAACCTGCAAGCGGATTTCCCCACTTGGCCGCCAAGAACGCCAGGTACAGAGGAGGCGTTCGTCTAGACGGAGGAGGCACTGGACGGATGCGCACGCACACACACACACACACACACACACAGAGTGACTACAAATCTTGAAGACCGTTTAGCGCTTCTAAATATGGGCTCGACTGACGTCATTTGGAGGCCATATCCCAGTAGTTTCGAGCGGAAAACGCCACGAGAGTTCAATAATACTGTCTTTGTAAAACATTATATACGACTCTTCAAAAAGCCTTAGAAGGAGGAGGTGGTACCTCAGACAAGCCGCTGTCTTCCTATACCCATCGACGCCACTAAAGATGGTGTCCCTCAGGTAAAAATTATGTGTTTTTAAACAAACAATATATTTAAACTATAATATGTGTGATAAAAAGTATTTTGTTTACTTTTTTTGAGTATATATATATATATATATATATATATATATATATATATATATATATATATATATATATATATATATATATATATATATACTCAAGAAAGAAAATTAGGTTAGGGTTTCATTTTTAATGTCATCAACCGTGCCATGTTTCATTTAGGGTTTATTTACATATATTAAATGAACAATTTGGGTACCTTGCGGGGTAACTCTGTGGACCCTATACAAGTATTTAGTAGGCTTAATAAGTTTGTGTATATTTCTTCTATTTGTACGTATTTTTTGGTTTTATCGTGTAACATACGTTGATTAATTTTTAACTAATAATTTTTTTTTAATCTATATATTGAAAAACGACCTTGCTGAATTTTGGGGGGTTAACATTTCAATTGATTTGTTTAATTTGTTAGATAATATGTGTTATTTATGTCCATAAGGCTTCTAGTAGAGGTGTATAGTGCATACAGATATTTTACAAGGCCATGAGCCCTTAGCCAGGAATCTCATTATGGCGTCCAAATGACGCCTTTACATTCAGTAACTCTAACACTCTGGTATTCAGTAGCTCTGTGGGACGCTCAAGGAAACATTCCTGCCCCGTATGGTATGTGTCACGTGTTACATATATCTTATAATACATATATATATATATATATATATATATATATATATATATATATATATATATATATATATATATATATAATCTTTGAAGTGATTAACACAACGTGTATTTAAAGCTATCATTGTTTTGGTATAACTATACAGGAGGTTATTCGGATATAAGCCGGATCAGGATTTATTTTTAACATTTGCGAAACCCGTACATCTTTCATCGATCATGGGTCGAGGGCGACCACGCAGCGTTTCCTAGTGCGTAAAGTATTTAATAACTACAGACCGAGCCGCGTTGATCAAGGGAAGATGCAAAAGTTTCGTAAGCAAACCGTCAACGCCTAGAAAGCCTTTAACTGACACATTGATCATAGATGTCTCTCGATATGAGAAAGTCAGTGACTATGAGACATCATGATACAGCCCCCTGGGACATGGAATGCCTCCTTGGAGCGTCCACAACGGAAAGAAGTAACAAAAATAAGGAGAGGGAAGAGCAGTGCGCCATGTGAGGAGAGCCACGTAGCCATACTTGGGAGCAATATCAGCCCCCTGGCAGAGGAAGGTGCCTATAATGAACCACATTGAGTTGAGCAAGGTGAAGCTGTTCTCTAGTTCCTCCGGCTCCTCGATACACGGGTAGGGACAGTCCCACTCGTCCGGGGCCATCCTGTCGGGGCAGGTCACGTCAGGTCAGGTCAACGGTAACAAGGGACCTTCAACCACACCTTTGCTCTTTGTGGTTGGGGGGAGTTTTAGACTGATGGTAGTGTGATGTATGACGTGTGTGGGTTTGAGCACGTAGTGTGTGTGTGTGAGTAAATAGTGTGAATTCGTAGTGTTTGTGTGTAGTGTATTTGTGTGAGTGCGTGATTTTTGTGTGTAATATGTTTGTGTGTGTGCGTTAGTACTGTGCAATTCCCGTCTGTCATATAATCTTTCTCATGTGACGCTTTCAAAACTCTGTTGATGTTGCCACCCTCGTTGGCATAATGATATTTGTTCAGAGATTTTCACAGATTTCAGCCACATTTGTTTTCTAAGCTTGGATTTATGTATACTGTATATACAAGTGTATAAGAGGGCTCGACCGATACACTCAGGATTTAATATTGTCCTCACACGACCTAGAATCCTGGGGGACCCTTACAGTGATATAATTTTGTATGTGGTGATCATGTCACCTTCTTTTCTTCTATCCACTAGTTTTTGGCATATCTAACCCTGCCAAGTCTTGCCTCTTAGCTCTTGGCTCTTAGGCCAAGGAACCATTTAGCAACATGCTTTTGCACCTTTCCTATTTAAACTGTTATTTATATATATATATATATATATATATATATATATATATATATATATATATATATATATATAATTTTGGCACCAAGCCACTGTTGCATATTCTAATTTTGGTCTCACGAATGTCGTGAACAGTTTTTGTTAGCACTTCTCTTTCTTTTAATTCTGATGAAATTTTCAAGAGTAGCGTAGGCGACTCTTATTATGCACGCTGAACTTGACAGCTTATTGTGTGGGTGCAGTACACTTGAACACCTTATAGTGTGAGACAAAGTGTATCAGAAGTGTAAGTGTCAAAGTGTATCAGAAGTGTAAGTGTGTACCAAAGTGTATCAGAAGTTTAAGTGTGTACCAAAGTGTATCAGAAGTGTAAGTGTGTACCAAAGTGTATCAGAAGTGTAAGTGTGAGACAAAGTGTATCAGAAGTGTAAGTGTGAGACAAAGTGTATCAGAAGTGTAAGTGTGTACCAAAGTGTATCAGAAGTTTAAGTGTGTACCAAAGTGTATCAGAAGTGTAAGTGTGAGACAAAGTGTATCAGAAGTGTAAGTGTGTACCAAAGTGTATCAGAAGTGTAAGTGTGTACCAAAGTGTATCAGAAGTGTAAGTGTGTACCAAAGTGTATCAGAAGTGTAAGTGTGTACCAAAGTGTATCAGAAGTGTAAGTGTGAGACAAAGTGTATCAGAAGTGTAAGTGTGTACCAAAGTGTATCAGAAGTGTAAGTGTGTACCAAAGTGTATCAGAAGTGTAAGTGTGTACCAAAGTGTATCAGAAGTGTAAGTGTGTACCAAAGTGTATCAGAAGTGTAAGTGTGAGACAAAGTGTATCAGAAGTGTAAGTGTGTACCAAAGTGTATCAGAAGTGTAAGTGTGTACCAAAGTGTATCAGAAGTGTAAGTGTGTACCAAAGTGTATCAGAAGTGTAAGTGTGTACCAAAGTGTATCAGAAGTGTAAGTGTGTACCAAAGTGTATCAGAAGTGTACCATCAGCTCTAACCACCAACTCATAATCTGAAGAGGGAAACTTTAAAATTCTTTCATTAACATCAATATTGACAACAATAATAATAGTAATTTACACATTAATAATTCATAAAGAGAAACCATTAAAATTATACACATTAAGGAATCACAACAGTCAGTAAATTTGTTTACAAATAAATGCAACAAAAAATATACATATAATAAAAATGAAGGGGAACAAAAAGAATCAAAATACAAGAATAACGTACTAATCCTCAATGTATTTTTCCTAATAAAAACTAGAGCATTTCAAAATACAATAAAACTTTTTTTTTGTTAACTAAGACTAAGTATCATTAGGAATGGTACAGATGTTCTTAATGAAACTACATGCAAAGAGAAGTTTAATCTTTCAGTAGCGCGTCTGAAACCTACGGTGGAGCCTCATTTAATAAATAATAAATAAATATGTTTATTCAGGTAAGGTACATACATACAAGTGATGTTACATTAATGGATTGATATAAAGATAGAGCTAGTACATACAATGCCTAAAGCCACTATTACGCAATGCGTTTCGGGCAAAAGGTTAGTTTGGTTAGTTTGGTTAGTTTGGTGTTGTGCTTAGGTCCTGTGAACCTTTGGATGGCTTTTATAAGGCCGCCACAACAGTTTACTGATCCACTAGAAATATTTTGGCTCTCTACACAGTCCAGAACTAATATAAACTCTATATGTCTACCCTGAGGAGCTGTGTACTCATTCTCTCTGAACATATATTCTTAATATATTTTTTATGCTATAACTTTATTTTTCGTGTATTATTTGTATACACAGGAATCAACTCAATTTAATGTTAAGTAGCTATTATGTAAGAAACAAAAATCAAATTAATTTATTTCTTAAATTTCTTGTTTATCACAATTCTTACTTATAATTTAATTTTTATATAAAATGAATATTATTATTCTAAAGTGTTCTCACCTGGCGAGGATGAACAGGAGAACAGAAACACCAAGGTAAGCAGTAGCCATATAGATCCAAACATCAACAGAAAACGGAGACATGAAGGAGAACAGACTCGGGGATTTCTTCTGCGCCTTCTTATACACGATGCTAATACCTGTAGAAAAATTGAATGTGATAGATTATTCATTTTTAAATGAAATTTAGAATGGAATTGCAAGGTTAATGCTGCGTTATTTATTGCAAGGTTAATTGGAATAAATTCTATGGAAAATTGGCATATATGTTAGGGAAGGTGGTTGTATCTCTGTTTTGGGAATGGGATTCATAGTGTAGTGGAGGTGGAAGGTAAACTATTAAAAAATAAAAGTTGGGATGAGTGTGTGTGTGTGTTGCCACTGAGGAAGCCTAATTGGGACTCCAGAGGACAAATTTTTAAGTAAAAATCAGAAATCTTCCGGATGAATGAGAAGTTTCTTTAAGATGATGGTGTCATTTATTTATTTATTTATTTATATACAAGAAGGTACATTGGGTTTGTGAGGATACATAGCATGGTGTTTACAATCTTGTAAAGCCAATAGTACGCGCAGCGTTTCGGGCAGGTCCTTAATCTAACAGATAATTTTAAGTAGGTATATTCTAGCAAAATTTATAAAGTTATAACAGGTACATTGCAAGAAAAAAATGAGCTGAGAGAGATTAGTAGGTATATTAAGGCACATCGGTAGCTCTGGTTGATTGCATTCGCAGCTTGATTGGTAATTTAACAAAGATTAATAGGCACAATACAGCATATTGATAGCACATATAAGAAGACAGCAATGATCACAATGGTAAAGTTTGTTTGGATTAGGTACATAAAGATTGGGAGATTGGGTAGCACTAGATACAGTGCAATTTTACAGCACAAGGTAGGAAACTATGAAGATGAAATTAGGTACTTTTTGTTTTTGTTATTGAATGAGGCAAAAGTTGGACATCTTTTCAATTCATTAGGGAGTGAGTTCCATAGACTGGGTCCCTTTATTTGCATAAAGTGTTTACACAGATTAAGTTTGACTCTGGGAATATCAAAGATATATTTATTTCTGGTGTGGTGATAATGGGTCCTATTACATCTGTCCAGGGAGAGTTTCAGGGCAGGATTTGCATTTAAGAACAGGGCTTTGTAAATGTAATTGACACAAAAGAATGTGTGGAGTGAGTTTATGTTTAGGGATTTAAACAAGGGGGCCGAGTGTTGTCTGAAAGCAGAGTTTGTTAGTAATCTGATAGCAGATTTTGCTGGGTGACGATGGACTTGAGGTGGTTTGCAGTGGTAGACCCCAATAAACAGATACCATAATTAAGATAGGGATAGATTAGTGCATAATATAGTGAGAGGAGAGCAGAGTTAGGAACATAATATCTTATTTTAGAGAGTATACCAACTGTTTTAGAGACTTTCTTAGTTATGTGTTGTATGTGGGTGATGAAGTTGAGTCTCTTGTCTAGGAATAGGTCAAGAAACGTTCCATCATTTTTATTACTGGTCTTGGTTATCTTGAGATGATTTTGGGGCTTAGCGTCCCCGTGGCCCGGTCCTCGACCAGGCCTCCTTTTTTTTGGTACACACCCTCAGGAAGCAGCCCGTAGCAATGATTTAACATTGTCTATCAGAAGCTGAATTGCATTTGTTGATTTTCTTCCAAATAAGATGTAGTAGGTCTTTTCTATGTTTAGTGTTAGGTTGTTGGCTGACTCCACAGGCGGACTTTTTTTTAATTCATTATTCACAACATTATTTAGCGTGTGTGTGGATTGGGGGTCTGAATAGATGAGGGTAGTATCATCAGCAAACAATATAGGTTTAAGAATGTTAGAGACATTAGGCAGATCATTGATGTATATAAGAAATAAAAGAGGTCCTAAGATGCTGCCCTGTGGCACTCCAACGGCTATTGGTAGAGTGGGAGAGGTTATATCATTGATGGCTACACATTGTTGTCTATCACTAAGATAGGATCGGATATAGTCCAGGGCAAGGCCTCGGATTCCATAATGATGGAATTAAAATAAGAGGTAGATGTGATTAACAGTGTCAAAGGCTTTTCTCAGGTCAATGAAGAGTCCAATCGGAAACTCATTTTTGTCAAGGGCTGAGTAGATTATATTAAGGCGACTAATAATTGCATCGTTAGTACTCTTTTTGGGAGCGGAAGCCAAACTGACAGAAGGGCTGAGTATGTCGAATTTTACGAGGTAGGAGTAGAGCTGTTTGTAGATAATTTTGTTCAAATAGTTTTGATAATATGGGTAGGCTTGATATTGGTCTATAATTGTTTATATCAACCGGCAGACAATTTAACACCATCCTAAAACTATACTATAGAAATGGCCCGAGTATTATAAATACCTATAGACGTGTTAAGTGCACTTGAGTGCGTAGGAATTATCGATGTTATTGCAGTCACAGAAACATGGACGGATGTTAGAAAGGGGGAATTATTTGCAAAATGCCAAATTAAAGGACAAATGTAAATCACGTGATGGTAGTGCCAACATGCCACTCCATACGATTCCATACACACTATACCCTCGCTGAAAGATTGATTGACGAAGATTAAGCCACCCAAAAGGTGGCACGGGCATGAATAGCCCGTAAGTGGTGGGCCTTTTGAGCCATTACCAGTATCAAGAGCTGATACTGGAGATCTGTGGAGGTGCGACTGCACCCTGTGTGACGGCAGATGTCTCCCGTATACCCTCGCTGTAGCTTACCCAAGTTCATAAAAGGCATACTGAAGTCTACGGCTTCCTCTCGCTCGTACGTGATGGTGAAGTCCACGATGCCCAGGTCAGCTTTCTGTAATGCAGAACAGTCTCTTACAAAGGCACCTATGTACAGTTATCATTTAGATTACCTTGTGGGTTTTGTTGTTCGTGTTGATGCGTCGTTTTCTGTTTTTTGTGTGTCATGAGGAGACAAATAGTGTCATGAGGAGGGGAAAAAATGGCTTACTAGGATCTATTTTTCACTGCAAAACACAACGGTCATGGTTACCTTGACCCAACAGAAAATCTGACTCCCTCCATGAAAACCAACAAGTTGACCTTTGACCCCTCAACAAAACTGAATCCTTCCCTCCATCCTTTCCTCCCGTTCCGGTGTAAGGAAGAAATGGAAGGAAATTATGAGGAGAAAGTGCCAATCCCGGTGTAAGGGAAAAACAAATCGTATCCGTACATGGTCGAGGAGCTCCCTGACGATGCCGTCCCACTCTCCCGTCTCTCTGTTCTTGCTGCCGTACGCCCCGTCCGCCACCAGCTGGAAGGTGTAGTTGAAGCCCCGGATGGCGGCGATCTCGTGGATAAGGTCGACGCAGAAGCCCTCGAAGCGCGCGTTGCCATGGAGGAGTTCGGAGCTCTCCGTGCGCATGGTGTAGGGCGGCGTCTGTGGGAGGAAGGAAAAAAAAAAAAAACACCTGCAGGAGCACAACAGCTTAGTCTCCCCTCATTCACTCACCAACCCGTCCTCTCAATAGGTCCCGTTTTCTTTTTGTTCTTAAACGTTATCGTAACCAACGTTACAAATGCAACCTATTAAGTAAATGCCCACAAATATGTACTTTTTTCTATTCGTCGGACTCGATGGTTAGGTGGGTTGCTTGGGTTCGTACGTTTGTGGTTAGGAAGGAGATTGGAATTTTGTTTTTACGGAGTTAGTTTATTTTAGTTCATTAATTATGCACCCCATACCCATCTTGTGGGCGGTAGTGGAAAGGGTTACAGAAGTCCTCTTAAAAAGATTCAAAGTCCTCTTAAAAAGATTCGAAGTCCTCTTAAGAAGATTCAAAGTCCTCTTAAAAAGATTCAAAGTCCTCTTAAAAAGATTCAAAGTCCTCTTAAAAAGATTCGAAGTCCTCTTAAGAAGATTCGAAGTCCTCTTAAGAAGATTCGAAGTCCTCTTAAGAAGATTCGAAGTCCTCTTAAAAAGAATCCTTTAAGAAGAAACTAAGCCCTTTCTTTCACCTGAAGCCCCTGTTCACCTAGCAGTAAAAATAGGAACCTGGGAATTAGCAGCTACGGGCTGCATCCGGAGGATGTAATCATTTAATAAAGCATTGTGTTCGGGGACAGGCAGCCAGAGTGTATTCATACACTTTAGGCTTATATCGAGGTCCCCCCCCCAAAAAAAAAATCGAATTAACAACAAGTTCATTAACTCCTGAGTACCTACTTACTGCTAGGTGAACAGGGGCATTTGGTGATAGGAAATGCGCCCAGCCATTTCTATCCCGCCCGGGATTCGAACCCGGAATTGTTGATTGTGCGTCGAGAACAAACCCGGCTGTACTATCGGGACCTTCAATGTGTGTTTGGGTTAGATAGAAATAAATGTAGAGGAAAATAGGGCGGGAGTCAGTTCATTAGACAACCGACGGTTAGAAAAGCGGGGCCCAAGAGCTAATAGCTCGATCCTGCAGGCAGAAATGGTAAATACGCGTGCGCGCGCATACACACACACACACACACACACACACACACACACACACACACAGGAATTGATTGGGTAGATAAAGACAGGCTATTTAACACAAGGGGGTCACGCACTAGGGGACACAGGTGGAAATTGAGTGTCCAAATGAGCCACAGAGACATTAGAAAGAACTTTTTCAGTGTCAGAGTGGTTGACAAATGGAATGCATTAGAAAGTGATGTGGTGGAGGCTGACTCCATACACAGTTTCAAGGGTAGATATGATAGAGCCCAATAGGCTCAGGAACCTGTACATTAGTTGATAAGACAGTTGAGAGGCGGGACCAAAGAGCCAGAGCTCAACCCCCGCAAACACAACTAGGTGAGTACAACTAGGTGAGTACACACACACACACACACACACACACACACACACACACACACACGCACACTCACACACACACACACACACACACACCCACCAGAGCTGTGGAGACGATAAGGGTCCTGTTCTGGAGATTAAGTTCCATGGCGTCAACCAACTCCGCCCAGGTCCTAGTGTAGTTGGCACCCCCATATTTCGTCCACGTGCCCACCTGTGGGCAAAACAAGCCAAGTGTCAACCAGTGTACCACGGTAACAGGTCCCTGGCGTCCCTGGTGCTCGACCAACACACAAAACACTCACACAACTTACCCATTCCAAGAGTCTGGGACCCATACCTTGCGAAGGTTAAAATATGAAACTAAAGATTAGAATATTTTACAGCTGTGATATCGGAATTCAGAGAATCAAGCTGTGAAGACTAGTTTGAAATTGAAATTGAAATAAGTTTGAGGTAAAATACACACAAAGGGATGAGGTAGCTCAAGCTATTCTCACCCCGTTCAGTACATCGTGTTAATACATACATAGACACACATCACAAACAATAAACATATTACCAAACATTCTGAGAGATAAACATATACATTTCCTAAGACTAGTTCAGGCAGCTAAACTTATTAAATTAAACAGAAGCATCAGGATGGGGCATGATTACAACATATAAGATTCCGAGATGCACAGATAACGTGGACAGGGACAGTCTGAACAAATCCACAACGGCCGTGACGAGGATTCGAACCTGCGTCCGAGAGCATCCCAGACGCTGCCTTAATCGACTGAGCTACGACATGGTCAAAAGGAGTTGAAACCGAAGTTCAACTGAACTTACTGGATCCTGCAGCCTCTCCGAGACACAAACCAGGGTTTTTCACAACTCCCCCCATGCACCCGAGCTATGTCAATAGGCCGTTCTCCCTCTTCGCCCTTACTTCATTACACACAGAAATCACAATTGCGTGAATAGAGGCTGCAGGATCCAGTAAGTTCAGTTGAACTTCGGTTTCAACTCCTTTTGACCCTGTCGTAGCTCAGTCGATTAAGGCAGCGTCTGGGATGCTCTCGGACGCAGGTTCGAATCCTCGTCACGGCCCTTGTGGATTTGTTCATTTGATGCATCACGCAATTGTGATTTCTGTGTGTAGGAACAGTCTGTTTCATTTGGTGGGTAAAGTGGACGTTGAATTAAAAGTTCCAAAGTGGCCACAATTGCTTCGACGGTCATCAAGCAGAGTGAAGGGAAGGTGGTGTCGGCTAACTCTCTCTACAATTATCCTCTTTACCTACACTTTTACCTACCTTACCTTCCTGCTTACATATCAACCCGTTCTCGCACTTGCTTACAGTCAATATTGGCTTATTTAATAAGTGCATATGAGACATACTAATTGATTGTGAATATTTTAATTTACCTTGAAAAGCTTCATAGAAAACACCGACCTCACCTAATCTTCTTAGTATGTTAAGATAAGCATCTTATTGCTTCATATTTACAATTATTACTTAACCTATCAACGATATAGGTTAAGTAATAATTGTAGTTAAGAAGCAATAAGATGCTTATCTTAACATACTAAGAAGGTTAGGTGAGGTCGGTGTTTTATATGAAGCTTTTCAAGGTAAATAAAATATTCACAATCAATTAGTATGTCACATATGCACTTATTAAATAAGCCAATATTGACAGTAAGCAAGTGCGAGAACGGGTTGTACATATCCACCTGCCCAGTTGCCGCCGTCCTCACCTTCTTCAGTGTCTCCTTCTGGTCCATCTCGAGAATGTCCAGCTGGAATTCGGACCTGAAGCCGGCCGTGTCGAACTTGATAGGTCCCGTGAGGCCTGAGGCCTGAACTTGACTGAAGTGGGTGTAGTTCCTTTCGAGAGTGTACATTCCGCCCCGCCTGCCGTCATTGCTGTTCGTGTGGGGCCGGGAGCCGTACTGTGACCGGGAGACAGGGAGGAGTCGGAGAGTGTGAGAGAGAAACTTGGTTATGCACCACTGTTGGGTGGCTTTTATTCGAGTTCTGGACAAGGTTGAGAAACGTACCAGATGACTTATCTTAAGACCTGACCCGATGTGGTTGGACTACTAGAGAGGTGTTGGCGGACTTATTGGTATGTACAAGGCCAATGTTCTCAAAGTTCCATACCTAGTGTTGACCAGACCACACACTAGAAGTTGAAGGGACGACGACGTTTCGGTCCGTTCTGGACCATTCTCAAGTTGAATCGACTTGAGAATGGTCCAGGACGGACCGAAACGTCGTCGTCCCTTCAACTTCTAGTGTGTGGTCTGGTCAACATACTTCAGCCACGTTATTGTGACTCATCGCCTTCCATACCTAGTTCCACGTCACTTCGTGAACAACCGATAGGTGGCAACCACTACACAAGGCGCTCAGCCAAGAGCATAATCACGCTGAACGTACCATTCTCAAGAACATCTGTACATAAGCAAACCATTCATTCCTAGCCTGACTCATTTTGATCATGTTCTCTCAACATGCACATTTACATGATATCAACCCAACCGCCCTATGATGGCCCTGGCACACAGTTGGTTCCTGGTTCATCCTGTACCTTACATGATTGCAACCAACTAGAAAAAAAACTAGCAATATCATTAAATTAGTCGGCTTCTAGCGTGAGATTTCTAATGATCTGATATAAGATAACAGCGCTTAGCCTGTATAGTTTCATTAGGAACATCGACACCATTCCTAATAATCCCTTATCTTAGTTTAACAAGAAAAGAAGAAATAAAAATAGAAGAGTGAGACAAAGATGAGAATATCAACAGAAAGGAGAAAGAGAGGGGAAGAGAGAGACAAAGATAAACAAATAGAGTGAGAGATGTGATTAATTGTATACTATTAATCAAAACCCTGATAGAGGTACAATAAAGGCATACCACTTTGTCATATGAACGTAAATCATCCACATTCTCGTTATTTTAAATGTTTAAATTACCAGGGCCCAGATTCACGAAAGCACTTACGCAAGCACTTACGAACGTGTACATCTTTCCTTAATTTTTGACGGCTTTAGTTAAATTTATTAAACAGTTTACAAGCATCAAAACTTCCCATTCAACTGTTGTTATTGTTATAAACAGCCTCCTGGTGCTTCCGAGCTCATTAACTGTTTAATAATTGGAAACAAAGCCGTCAAAGATTGAGAAAAGATGTACAGGTTCGTAAGTGTTTGCGTAAGGGCTTTCGTGAATCTGGCCCATATGTCTCTACTGAAACTTTAGTCCCCAAAATCGAAGTACTGTGTCCGTAGGAAGGGAGTAGTCTAGCCACGCAGGGTGAACTAAACCAATAGTGAGGTCGGGGGGGGGAGGGGAGACCTCAGGGGAGGGGAGACCCCAGCATCTCTCACCCATTTCATGAAGTTGATGAGCGAGTTGCCATGTTGCCAGGCCTTGTCGCCCTCGCAGTACAGCCGATCTATGTTGATCTCTTTAGAGTTGTCGAGGTCATCCAGCGCCTTGGCGAAGAGGTAGACGGCATCGTACATCAGTGCCGCCTCAGTCTGCGCCACGCCACAGGCAATTCGAATATGCATATTACTTCAGATTATATTGAAGAGTATATGTTTATATTTGTGACATATTAACCTAGTGCAGCCCCACTACTACCCCTCCCCCCCACCCCTTCAATCCACCATCCCTGTCAACCCACCGTGACTTTCGTGAAGCGATCGGAGAGAGTGCGGCCGTAGCGTAGTTCCCCAAACTTCCACTTCTCCACCACCTCCTTGATGTCGGGCGTGTGCGGGTCGATCACCTGCACCCCGGTGATGTTGGTGCCCCCGTACCGGAAGTCCTCCAGGTCCACCTGGTTGAAGTCCTGTGTGTGTGATGGTTAGTTTATGCTTAACTGTTTTGTCCTTTGTTGTTTTAATTGTTAAAACTACTCACACTTTTACACAAACACACTCTTAGCTCTCCAATTATTGCTTTCTAACCAACTCGGTCTCGGTCTCTCTCTCTCTCTCTCTCTCTCTCTCTCTCTCTCTCTCTCTCTCTCTCTCTCTCTCTCTCTCTCTCTCTCTCTCTCTCTCTCTCTCTCTCTCTCTCTCTCTCTCTCTCTCTCTCTCTCTCTCTCTCTCTCTCTCTCTCTCTCTCTCTCTCTCTCTCTCTCTCTCTCTCTCTCTCTCAACACCTACAATACGACAAGTGTGAGGTCACTGGAGACTGACCAGGGAGGTGATGAAGTAGTTGTGATACTCCCGCATGAGACCGATCTGGGCCGCCTGGCGGAGCACTGAGTGTATCTTGTCCTGACTCACGTCCAGCACGATGTGCGTCGCCTGGAACCGTCGGATCTCCTTCAGCAGCGGTCTGACGCCCCGACACGCAGGCAGGGAGGTGCAAATAAGTCATTATCAATAGAGACCCCCTAGGCCAGTGTTGCTTCAAAATATTCACAAAGTTCCTAGATATCATTCTATGAGATGCAAGTTCTATCCTATTGCATGTCCTTTAATATTTTCTAAAAAGATCTCATAATGCTAGCTAGCATATTAACGTTTATTTTATCACTAGCAGTACCCGGAATTGTAACATATTTAGTATAGCATGTGTGTTGCTCTTACATGCAACAGATGGCGCTGTTTTTAAAAAATGCATGTTTTTACCCGTCACAGGGGTGGCATCTATATAGGAGATATATAAAAAGACGCGCCTATTCGAATGCAACGTTGTGTCAAAATGGCAAAGCAATCAGTAAAGAGGTTTCGAAGATTTCCCTCACATGAAAAACACAGTTTTTCAGAAAAAGCATAATTTTTTACCGTCACAGACGTGACATCTATATAGTATGTGTGTATATCACGAAAATAAACACGTGATTAAAAATGTGACAGTGTCAGACCACGGAGGAAAATTGAAACAGGAATTTCCTTAAGTACTTTCGTATATTAATACGAAATATCTATATAGTATGTATATAAAAACCTGCTCGGATGCGAAGGGAACGTTGTGTGTAAATTTCAAAGCAATCGGTGAAGAACTTTCGGAGATTAGCGGTTATGCACAAAGGAACATTTCCATTTTTATTTATATAGATTGACGGCACATAAAAGATTATCCACGTATTTACAGTTTGGGAGCCTCGTTACCTGCAAACACCTTTCCAAGGTATTTGCTGGTAATTAATTACAAAATTATAGGTGATAACGTAATTTTAAAATGCGTTACGAAATAAAAAGTGGGCATATGATGACCGTTGAAAATTCGTCGTAAAGAATAGCTCTATATTGTGTTTGTTTACCTTTGATTCCCTAAGAATACCTTCCTGTAGTTTACACACACACCAAGAATACCTTCCTGTAGTTTACACACACCAAGAATACCTTCCTGTAGTTTACACACACAAAGAATACGTTCCTCTAGTTTACACACACCAAGAATACCTTCCTGTAGTTTACACACACCAAGAACACCTTCCTGTAGTTTACACACACACCAAGAATACCTTCCTGTAGTTTACACACACCAAGAACACCTTCCTGTAGTTTACACACACACAGAACACCTACCTGTAGTTTACACACACACAGAACACCTACCTGAAGTCAGTGCCATCTGGGAGCTGGCGGACGGTGACTGTCCAACTCTTCTCCTTAAGAAGAGTCTGGAGCCGCACTAAGCCTTCGTTACTGTCGTAGAGAACCACGAAGTTCTTCCACTTGAGCTGCATCAGTATGTCATAGTAGGCCTGTCCGTGAGGACGTAAGGGAGGCGGTCAGTGACTAGGGGTACACGAAGCAATTGGGCAGTAATTTACACGGGTTCCAGCCAATAAGAAGATGGAGTCAGGTATATCGACACCATTTACTAACTTTCAGTACAATATGCAGATAATATTGCTGCTGATTTTGGTACTAACAAATTAACAAAAAGTATTTTATTTAATTAATCAGAAAAAATTTAGGATTGTGGATTTTCCACCCAAGAAAATGAGGATATAATTAATGTCACCTAAATACACACTATTAAATGCTATTCAGTCATTTAAGACATCAGTCTAGGGAGTAAAATTGATAAAAAAAAGTATTCTCTGTGACTGGATCTAATAAAATTAACAATAGGAGCCGGTCGGCCGAGCGGACAGCACGCTGGACTTGTAATCCTGTGGTCCTGGGTTCGATCCCGGGCGCCGGCGAGGAACAATGGGCAGAGTTTCTTTCACCCTAATGCCCCTGTTACCTAGCAGTAAAATAGGTACCTGGGTGTTAGTCAGCTGTCACGGGCTGCTTCCTGGGGGTGGAGGCCTGGTCGAGGACCGGGCCGCGGGGACACTAAAGCCCCGAAATTATCTCAAGATAACCTCAAGATCTCAAGATATGACGGGCTGCTTATAGCGAGTGTTAGCATCAGAACGGAATTCGTGACCCTGTTGTTGTTGTTGTTAAAGATTTGCTACCTAGAACCAAAAGTTCCAAGTAGCACGGGCTATGGTGAGCCCGTAGCCTCGTGCCGCTGTACTTACTCGGCTGAGGGACGGCGGATAGGGATAGAGGTTGAGGGAGTAGGCGTCCCTCGTGAGCTTGTAGTCCCAGCGGGTCTCGATGTGGGGGACCTCCATGGCGTCGCAGATGGACTGCACATGGTTGGCGGTGTTCTCGCTGTTGGGACCAAAGATGGCCGCCACCCCGGACCGCAGCAGCTTACACACTGGTGGAGTGAAGGTTCTTGTTATAGATTCAGCTACTCGGAACAAGTTCCAAGTAGCACGGGCTATGGTGAGCCCGTAACTTACCTGGCACAGAAGCGGGGCAAGTAGCACGGGCTATGGTGAGCCCGTAACTTCCCCGGTACAGGAGCGGGGCAAGTAGCACGGGCTATGGTGAGCCCGTAGTGGACTTACCTGGCACAGGAGCGGGGCTGAAATGGAGTGAAGGCAAGCGAGGGAGGTTGTCAATAACCATTCGCGAGAAAGAGTACGAGAGCTCGGGAACTATCAGGGGGAAAAGCGCCAAGCCATTACGACTGTACAGCACTTGGAAGGGATCAGGATAAGGATTTGGGATGGGACGGGAGGAGAAGGAATGGTGCCCAACCACTTATGGACGGTCGGGGATTGAACGCCGACCTGCATAAAGCGAGACCGTCGCTCTACCGTCCAGCCCAAGTAGTTAGACACTAATAAGTAAAGAGAGTGAGAGTCTATTTTACAACCAGCAACATACAAAAACTATATAAATGAATTAATCACTTAAGTTGACTGACATGAAGCTAGAGAAAATCCCAAATTCCAATCTAGGATGACCAGATTAAGGCAGTGTCTGGGATGCTCCCGGACGCAGGTTCGAATCCTCGTCACGGCCCTTGTAGATTTGTTCATGACCACATTGATTCCTGGTATTTCCTGGTTTCCCTTCAAAGTGCATAAATCTTTCGCTTTTTTACAGAAGGGGGAATGTTGATTAGACCACACACTAGAATGTGAAGGGACGACGACATTTCGGTCCGTCCTGGACCATTCTCACAATCGACTTGAGAATGGTCCAGGACAGACCGAAACGTCGTCGTCCCTTCACATTCTAGTGTGTGGTCTGGTCAACATACTTTAGCCACGTTATTGTGACTCATCGCCTGCAAGGGGAAAATGGATAAGGGATATCAACACGAGACAAATAAGCAAAGTTTTGAAACTATCAGACTAGGTCAGAATCCCTAACAATGGCTTTAAGCCGGCGAAGTTTGGGTTTAATTACGACATGAGCAAGTATTGGTTTTAGCAACAGATGGTAGACACCGCACCGCTTCTGTGCCAGGTAAGTCCACTACGGGCTCACCATAGCCCGTGCTACTTGGAACTTGTTCCGAGTAACTGAATCTATAACAACAACAACAGATGGTAGATTAGTGAGATACGTTGCCGGCAAACTTCATTGAGGCAAATGGTATAGATAGCTTTGAAAGCAGGTTTAAGATAAGTTAGATTTAGACTGACACCGTCCAGAATGGGGCAAAATTCCCCAACTCCGCGGTGACGCCTACTGCTTATGCTCCTATGATCTAGTTGGTGTCTAATTCTAAACTAGCTTAACAACTCGTTCAAAATAAGTAAGAAATATGGACAGACACCTCGCTTCTTCAAGGCACAAGAGCACCTGCTGATAAATAAGACGTCATTAGGAAATACAAAGATTTAAGAATAGACTCGACAGAGGTCACCCAACATGTGTTCTTGCTGGGTCGTGAAGCAAGAACAAATTGAATAAGAATTAAAAAAAATCAAGGATATAAATAGAAAGTGGACATAGCCTTCCTTAGAGCGACAGAGTAGATAGATTCGGATAGACTATCCTAACCTTCCATACCACAAAACATACACATAGAATGCGATAGACCAGCATGCAGTTCTATTAGAACATCCAGTCATAGATTACGATAGACTCGACTGACCGCCCTTGGATAGGCACCTGGACTAGGCTAGACCCAACTGACCTTGCTTGGAGGCCCTGAAGGAGTCGTCTGCAGGTATTCTCTCGATCTGGGCGCTGAGCTTGGATCTCGGGAGGGTTCTAGTGTCCATGTTGATTTTCTCTACTGCGTACCTGAAGGCCATCTCCTGCACGTCGTCCCGGTCATCGAAGATTCCTCCTGCGACCACCGTGGGAGCGGGTACACAGTGTGATTATGGCGGGAATACTTTAAAATATAATGGGCGAGGGTTATTATGTGATTTGATGGTGATAATTGTGTTTTGTGATGTTTGGGGCACAGCCTAGGGTAATGCCTGGGCTTGTCTGGGGCATAGCCTAGTGTAATGCCTGGGCTTGTCTGGGGCATAGCCTAGTGTAATGCCTGGGCTTTTCTGGGGTATAGCCTAATGTAATACCTGGACTTGTCTGGGGTATAGCCTAGTGTAATGCCTGGGCTTGTCTGGGGCACAGCCTAGCGTAATGCCTGGGCTTGTTTGGGGCACAGCCTAGCGTAATGCCTGGGTTTGTCTGGGGCATAGCCTAGTGTAATAGGTAGAAAATGGAGATGAATGCACCGTGTTATTGAGAACGTTGAGACTATTCCATATGTAAAATGGTCAATTTTGTGGGGAGAAATTCAAGGGGAAACTGAGCAATTCAAGCCAGGAAGGGGGGGGATCGACAGGTAAAAAGGGCTTAAACAGCCTGATTGAGGGTTAAAGGCAGGTTATTCAGAGCCCCTGTTCGGTTCATAATGTTACAAGACAGTGTGTACATATTGTACTATTTCTCTATTCTCTTCATTTCTGTTGTACACTGTTGCACACTGTTGATGACTCAGAATGTTTAACAAAGACTGCTTATCCCACACTGCTTGACAAAGACTATTCAACAAAGCCTGTATATAAAAGGACTGTGTAACATAGACTATGTAGCTGTTTAACAGACTATATAAAAGGGCTGTTTAACATAGACTATACAAAAGACCTGCTTAACAAACATAATAATAATAATAATACCGAAAATATATATATAGGGTAACGTTTGCTGTTATATAATACAATTATAAGGTTACACTTTATATTAACACGGATTATACTGTACAGAATGTGTACACTTATCATCCCTAAATAAAAACTTTGGATTTGTGTTGAAGTTTATATAAATGGTTGTTGGTCTTTCAGTTCATCCTTATAGTGAATCAGAGAGAGAGGGTTGAGTAACGACCCGGCTGCCGAGAGATGGCAGCAGTTGTCAGCTGCAACCTTGGAGCATAAACATGCTAGAGGCACTCCAGTCAATTGAAGGCGGTGTAAAATATTCATATATATTTTCAGTTATATTGCAGAATGTATATCAAGTTCAAGTACGTTTATTGAGACAATAAAATATATCTCAATGGGATAGAGTAGCTTAGGCTATTTCTACTCTCTCTCTCTCTCTCTCTCTCTCTCTCTCTCTCTCTCACATCGGGAATGTGATATCTCTGGCACTTCCATCTATAGTGTGATTAAAAAAACAAATGTGGACAATGGAGTTCAATAGCTTAAATGCAAATTA
The DNA here is from genome assembly GCF_040958095.1 of Procambarus clarkii. Lineage (NCBI taxonomy): Eukaryota > Metazoa > Arthropoda > Malacostraca > Decapoda > Cambaridae > Procambarus > Procambarus clarkii. Next base: position 6,402,945 of record NC_091240.1, read on the forward strand.
CCTTTACAATAATAGAATTGAAATTGGTATGTAATACATTAGACGCGTAATATCTGTTGAATACAATATTTCCAATACCCACAAAGATGTATTGGGGGAAACATTGTAGATATATACTGAAAAATCACATTGCGGGACTTTTTGCTTTTCATTCTTTTTATATATAAATGTCTCCCCACGACATTCATTATAACAAGAAATGTCTACTCACAAACATAATAACATAGGATAAACAACCCACACTTACGTAAAAGTGTTATAGCTTTATAACATTCATTATAATGTTAAATGTTGCAGCTGTCAGGTCCTTCTGATTTTTTTTTTTTGGGGGGGGTGGAGGGTATTTTCTTTATCAGACATTCGTTTCAGCATTCTCTTTATCACTGCTTATGAATTGCCTATATTAAGTTACAAGTTCTCTTACACATAACCTCTGAATTTGGCCGTTTGCCCGTATGGCCGAAAATGGACGTAATTTGAAAAATTGAAAAAAAAATAAAATAAATTTTGGATTTGTTTTTCCTAAACAGCAAGTTAAGAGTCCTCTGGTAGGTTAGGAGGGCAGGGAATTCTCCTAAAGTTTCAAAACGTAATGAAAAACGTTAATTGAAAGTTTCCTTTCCTAACCTTAACGAGTAAGCCAGACGACTCAAACAGAAAACGGGACAGTACATCACTTTCGTGAGCTGATTTCATTTCAAATTCCGTCCATTTTTGGCCATAGCGCGCATACCAGCGAAAAGCAACGTTATTTTTAAGAGGAGGACAGCTTGTCATTAGTATCCAGTGGAATTTAATATTATTAGAATTATATGACCGCTAACTGTTCATAAAGCAGCCATATGTTAGTACTGTATTACCATAAATCATTTAAGGTCTAGCATAATTTAAGCCTGGCCAAGCGTAACTTGTCATAACATAACCTAGGCCTAACAACATAGGCCTAAACTATTCCTATGTTAGGTTAAAGCTAGGTCATGTTATATTAGGTATTTTTATTTTTACCAAATTGCTTATTGAAAAGTACGTTATGGAACTATGTAAATATAGATACTTCACTAATGTGAGGATAGTGATAGTTTGCATAGGGAATTTTTTTCAGCGTCAGAATAATGAATCATTGGAACAATCAAAGGAGTGAATATCTCAATGTTTAAATAAGTAACACTCTTTTTATATACCAATTGACAGTTTTTTGTGTTTTTTGGTCTTCCTCTCATCAGTAGGCCTATGTGCTGAGATCCGTTACGTTACTGATAGAGAGAAGGAGGGAGTAGTTGGCTGGCCTATTTTTGTTTCCTGCCCGAAACGCTTTGCGTAATAGTGGCTTTAGGCATTGTATGTACTACCTCTATAAATCTATAAATTTTTGTATAACCTCTTTTATGTATGTACTTTACCTGAATAAACATTTGAATTTTATTGACACCACCGAAAATAAAACGCTTCTCGCCGCCACCAGATGGCAGCAGGTAGTAGCCATGGCTTTTTCAGAATTTACCTGAGGGCCGCTGACTCTAGTGGCCTCGTCGAAGACAGGATGCCAGCGACTTGTCGAAGGTCCCTCCAGATTTGCCTTGATAAGATGAAGGAGCAACCGGTTATATATGTGTAATGTACACACTATAACACTGCTGCTAGTATTATATGTTTTCGCTTATAGAAGACTTTAAAATAACGACGCGTCGGCCCCAGACAAATGGAAGGAGCTTACACACGACCACGTCAACAAAATGGCGACGACAGGTCGTTTACATTTATATAACACGAGTGGATATATATATATATATATATATATATATATATATATATATATATATATATATATATATATATATATATATATATATATATAATATATAATATATATATATATATATAATATATATATATAGTGAGTATAGTGAACTGGATCACCACTACAATTTTGTCCCCATTGCTTCTGAGACACTCGGCGCCTGGGGTAAAAGTGCTACCAGTTTTTTGAAGGAACTGGGTTCTAGGCTCATTGAAACAACAAGGGACCCAAGAGCTGCAAGCTTTCTTTTCCAGCGCCTCAGTGTGGCAATACAGAGGGGAAATGCGCACTTCATCCAGGGTTCCTGCCCGCCATCTGAGGAGCTGGAGGAACTCGACAACCTATGATAACCATCTTTGTAACCCATATGTAACTCCTTTTTTGTAACAAAGTTCAAATAAAGTAAATATATATGTGTACATACAAAAGAATGGGGGTGGTAGGAGAAGATAATATTAGTGTTCAGTGAGAAACCACAAGGTCTCCTCTGAATACTTTTTATTTTCTTCTCCGAGGCTATGGGTCCCCACATTGGCACCAGAGGTGGTACCCTCACAAACTTTTATATATATATATATATATATATATATATATATATATATATATATATATATATATATATATATATATATATATATATATATATATATATATATGCGAACAAGCCTGAATGGTCCCCAGGACATATGCAACTGAAAACTCACACCCCAGAAGTGACTCGAACCCATACTCCCAGAAGCAACGCAACTGGTATGTACAAGACGCCTTAATCCACTTGACCATCACGACCGGACAAAATGAGGTGATAGCCGAGGCTATTTGAACCACCCCACCGCCGGCACTCGGATAGTTATCTTGGGCATAGCATTTTACCAAATCACCTCATTCTTTGGGGCACACGTGAGGAACACAAATGCGAACAAGCCAAAGAATGAGGTGATTTGGTAAAATGCTATGCCCAAGATAACTATCCGAGTGCCGGCGGTGGGGTGGTTCAAATAGCCTCGGCTATCACCTCATTTTGTCCGGTCGTGATGGTCAAGTGGATTAAGGCGTCTTGTACATACCAGTTGCGTTGCTTCTGGGAGTATGGGTTCGAGTCACTTCTGGGGTGTGAGTTTTCAGTTATATATATATATATATATATATATATATATATATATATATATATATATATATATATATATATATATATATATATATATTATAGTGTTATATTGAAGTCCCATAAGGTGGAACTACTGACCCCTCCTCTGCTACCCCTGCTAGGTGAACAGAGGCATTTGTGTCCTACCGTCCTACCTAGGAATCGAACCCCGGATCCCCCGATTGTGAGTCGAAAACGAAGCCAACTGTACTACGAGCCCGAATATATATATGATGTGGGTTTATGTATATTTTGGCCGAGGTAAAGTTAGGTAAGGGAGTATACCTGGAGTATACCTGGAGAGGGTTCTGGGAGTTCTTCTACTCCCTGAGCCCGGCCTGAGGCCTGGTTCGACTTGTGATAACTTGGTCCAACAGGATGTTGCTTGGAGCGGCCCCGCAAGGATTATGTCCCAACTTGTTTAGTCGTAAACCCGACGTTCCTTTGTTTTGACGGGGAGTTCCGCTGTTAGGGATAACCTTTGAAACCGTGCAGGGGTATCTCCCTGCCAGCGCATGGCGGATGTGCTGGCAGGGAGATATATGTCGGTCTTCTTGGTGAATAAAACACACACACACACACACACACACACACACACACACACACACACACACACACACACACACACACACACACACACACACACAGATACACACACACACACAGGGGGTCTCGTAGCCTGGTGGATAGCACGCAGGATTCGTAATTCTGTGGCGCGGGTTCGATTCCCGCACGAGGCAGAAACAAATGGGCAAAGTTTCTTTCACCCTAAGTGCCCCTGTTACCTAGCAGTAAATAGGTACCTGGGAGTTAGTCAGCTGTCACGGTCTGCTTCCTGGGGTGTGTGTGTGGTGTGGGAAAAAAAAAATAGTAAGTTAGTAGTTAGTTAGTAAACAGTTGATTGACAGTTGAGAGGCGGGCCGAAAGAGCAAAGCTCAACCCCCGCAAAAACACAACTAGTAAACACACACATTAAGATTGCCAAAAAAGCTTGTGACGGATTTCCACATACAAGAAGTGAAAGGGTGAGAGAGTACCTAAGAGACAGGAGCTAAAGAGCCACCACGAGAGGCCAGAACCATAACCTTAGAAATTGAATGCCTCCCCCCCCCCCCCCAGGCTCGATCTGGGCACCAGTATTATTCCCGTCTATGTTAATCAGCCTCACCAGGAAGGTGGAACTCCCACGTGCCCATGTTTATGGGACATTAAGAGTGTCTTACACGTATACATGCTTACGAATGATACATGTTTGCGAATGATGCATGTTTACGAATGATACATGTTTACGTATGATACACGTGTCACCCTGATGATGGGGTGAGTGTTGACCGGGTGTGGATGGGGGGGGGATAATGGGAAGGGGGATGACATAAAGATGGGTAATGGGTGAGGCAATGGGGGAAGGTGATATATAATGGGGGATTTATCCGTCACCAGAGTGACGGATAAATCTAGAAGTTACGACTAATGGGTAAGAGATGATGGGGGTAAAGATAATAGGTGATAAAGGTGAGGGGGTGATGGAGGAGGAGGAGGCAGGTGGGTATTAGGGGGGTGTCCTGGGTATAGTCAGGGTATAGGTATGGCGGCGGGAGCGTTGGCGCCGGCGCCATACCTTCCCACCCCTTCATAACATTAGCCGCTAAGATGCCTGGCACCGTGCCAAGCTGAGGGTGGCAGGGGTGACACTGAGGCATGCCGTGGCAGGGGTTCGATGCCTTGAGCCCCTCTGCGTCAATTTCCTGACATTTTAGTCAGATGTTGTCACCTATATTTATATATTTATTATTATTATTTTTTTGTTAGTTCGATTTCCAGTTATTTATAAAAAGAGAAATAATTCCTAAAACGCAGACGATGAGTCACAATAACGTGGCTGAAGTATGTTGACCAGACCACACACTAGAAGTTGAAGGGACGACGACGTTTCGGTCCGTCCTGGACCATTCTCAAGTCTATTGTGAGAATGACTTGAGAATCGACTTGAGAATGGTCCAGGACGGACCGAAACGTCGTCGTCCCTTCACCTTCTAGTGTGTGGTCTGGTCAACATACTTTAGCCCCGTTATTTTGACTCATCGCCTGCATAACCAAAATCTCTAACCAAGGACATAACCAAAGCATCTAACCAAGGGTATAACCAAGCAGTAGCTGTGTACTATAGCATAATTTGTTTTAGCTAATACCACATATTATTACATCGTATTAAATATATTTAACTTCGGTAACATTTTGAGTGCTTAGTAATATGTCCAATTTTGTACTAATTAGTATTTCGTAGTATCTTACGTATTTTTATCGTCCACTTCTGAATATAACGAAGTGGAAGTTTGAAATCAAGTTACGGGCTCACCATAGCCGGTGCTACCTGGAACTTTGTTCCAGGTAGCGAATCTTTAACAACAACAACAACGAAGTGTAGGCGCTCAGACTCTTAAATTTTCTTATACACTGTTGTTATGTCCATTGAATTGTATAACGCAGTCCTATAGGGGCATTACGGTAATAGATATAGACAGAGGCCTGGTAGCCTGGTGGATAGCGCGCAGGACTCGTAATTCTGTGGCGCGGGTTCGATTCCCGCACGAGGCAGAAACAAATGGGCAAAGTTTCTTTCACCCTGAATGCCCCTGTTACCTAGCAGTAAATAGGTACCTGGGAGTTAGTCAGCTGTCACGGGCTGCTTCCTGGGGGTGGAGGCCTGGTCGAGGACCGGGCCGCGGGGACACTAAAAAGCCCCGAAGTCATCTCAAGATAACCTCAAGATAACCTGAGCTGAACTAGTTGATATGGACGTATGGGGTGTTATGCCACTCAGATATAGGCCTATAGGGCATTGTACTGTTTATATAGACACACGTGATGCTCCGTGCTGTTTGACACGGGCTTGTTGGGGTTTCTGAATGCAGAAGAGAACGCAATGCGTTGCTGCGGTTTCTAAATATACAAGAAAACGCAACCTGACATCACGTGATCTGCGCCACAAGCCAGAAGAGAGACCAGGAATACTCTATGACATCATGTTAGTGAGGTTAGGTTAGGTTAGGTGATGTATGATGAGGTTAGGTTACGTTACGTTAGGTTAGGTGAGGTTAGGTTAGGTTGTGTATACTACTGGAGACAGCATATATATATATATACTACCTTATCAAATTAACCCAACCCAGCAAGGTATCGTGGCTTGGTTAACCCATTCCTGCCAAGCACAGCCTCACATAATTTAACTTGATCTTAATTAACCATAACCAACACGACGCATTCGTACAGGGGATTTTTTTTTAATTGCGTACGTAGTAGCCATGGTAAATTTGGGGGGAGCCGTTATGGCGTGGTTCTTAAAGGTTAATTTAACAAATTCTTGCTTATGGTTCTCGCACGAATGAATTTATTACATTTAACAAACCGTGGAATTATACACCAGAACCCTTCCTTTAAATCCCATTTTGGGTTGATTAACAATACAGACTTTGGTCATGGTCGTATTAAGGGGATTACAGAGGTATGTCGTGGCTTTAAATCCCTCCCCCCCCCTTCCCCCACTCTCCCCATTCCCTCATCCCCCCCATTCCCCACCCCTAACTCCCGGCCCTTGGGGGGGTCTCGCTGGCAGGCCCTGAGGGCTGGAACACGTGGAGGCTGCCTTTAATCTCTGTACACAGTGGCAGGTGACACCTGAACCATGCCAGAGGTGATGGTTCACCTGTGTGGGGGGTACAGGTGATGGGTGGCTGAGGTGATGGTGGTAGTGGTGGTGGTGATGGAGGTGGTGGTGATGGAAGTGATAGAAGTGATGGGGTGGTAGAGGTGATGTTTTTTTTTTATTTTTTTTTTATTATTTTCTACCACAGACGTGGCCAGGCATTTACAATGCTAACCAGCATATATACATTTTCTTCTGTCCTCCATGGACAGGGTTAGAGATGTGTTAAACATATAGTTCAGGGGTTTATTGAACAATCAACCACAGAAGGCGATTGTAGTGCTTTTAAACTGCTAAGCTAACCTACAGACATAAATACATAGATACAGAGAGTTACGTCTGCCCTACATAAAGTGGTCGTTGTGTTCTTTACATAGTGTCATTAATGTGCATTTACAAAGGTGAAACGTAATTCTGATCAGCTTCCACATATACTTTATACACATACATACATACATATACATACACACACACACACACACACACACACACACACACACACACACACACACACACACACACACACACACACACACATATATATATATATATATATATATATATACACTCATACATACACACACATACATTTATGGCTCTCCTACTCTTGAGAGGGTAAGATAGCTAATAGAGAAAGTAGTGTGTTATTAAGCACTTAACCACTGAAGGTGATTAAGGTGTTTTCACAAGCTCAGGTTATATAGTTACATCTTACATGCATTGTATAGTTGATACATTACATGGTCAATCTTGGGTACAAGTCCAATATATCATCAAGTGTTCCAGTACTCGTATAGTAATTACACAGTTCAGCATACCTTAGCCCAGGAGGGCGAAAGTCAGTCAATATGGGACATTCTACAATATAATGTTCAAGTGAGTGCATGTTTTCTCTTTCACAAAGTTGACACATTGTGTACTCGACATTTGGGTTTTGAGAAAGCTGCCAGATACGTCTATATCCCAGGCGTATTCTGGCCACTATAACATCACATTGCCGGGTTCTTGTTCTATTAGTCCCATATGTGAATGTCTCCTCACGATATCTATCATAATATTTAATGCTACAACTTTCAGGTCTTTGTGCATTTGTTAGGTCGGTGAGATCTTCATTAGATATTTGTTAAGTATTCTCGTTGTCACTGCTAATGAAACACCCATATCAATTTCTACCACTGGTTTTCTACAGGCTGTCTGCGTGATAGTGGTGGTAGTGGTAGTGGTGGTGGTGATGATGGGGGTGGTAGAGGCGATGGTGGTGGTAGTGGTTGTGGTGGTGGTGGTGGTGATGATGGGGGTGGTAGTGGTGGTGATGGAGATGGCACACATGGGGTCCCTGGTTCGAGCCTCCTAGAGCCTAGGTGAAAGGTGAGCCTACAGGGCTCCACGTGCCTAGGGGAAGCCCCTGCCCTCAGCTAACCCTACCACCTACGGGGGGAGGGGGAACCCTACCTACGGGGACCCACATTCATGTCTGGAGCTGCCATGCTTGGAGACTCCCCCCTCCCCCCCCCCCACATCCACATACCCCCTGGAGCGTGTTTCCTGCCATCTTCCACCCCCCCCCCCTCCCTTACAGCTTGTGGCAGCCATCACTTATTTTGGGACTCGGAATGTCAAAAAGGGTTTCGGGTTATTTTAAGACGAGGTCACAGCTTATTTAATTACTCTTAGGTGTTCCTGTGTGAGCTTGTGTGTGTACTCACCTAATTGTGCTTGCGGGGGTTGAGCTTTGGCTCTTTGGTCCCGCCTCTCAACTGTCAATCAACAGGTGTACAGGTTCCTGAGCCTATTGGGCTCTGTCATATCTACACTTGAAACTGTGTATGGAGTCAGCCTCCACCACATCACTGCCTAATGTATGCCATCCGTTAACTACTCTGACACTGAAAAAGTTCTTTCTAACGTCCCTGTGGCTCATGTGGGTACTCAGTCTCCACCTGTGTCCCCTTGTTCGCGTACCACCAGTGTTAAAAAGTTTATCCTTATCCACCCTGTCAATTCCTCTGAGAATTTTGTAGGTTGTGATCATGTCTCCTCTTACTCTTCTGTCTTCCAGTGTCGTGAGGTGCATTTCCCGCAGCCTTTCCTCGTAACTCATGCCTCTTAGTTCTGGGACTAGCCTAGAGGCATACCTCTGAACTTTTTCCAGCTTCGTCTTGTGCTTGACAAGGTACGGGCTCCATGCTGGGGCCGCATACTCCAGGATTGGTCTTACGTATGTGGTGTACAAGATTCTGAATGATTCCTTACACAGGTTCCTGAAGGTTGTTCTGATGTTAGCCAGCCTAGCGTATGCTGCAGATGTAATTCTTTTTATGTGGGCTTCAGGAGACAGGTTTGGTGTGATATCAACTCCTAGATCTTTCTCTTTGTCCGTTTCATTAAGTACTTCATCTCCTATTCTGTATCCTGTGTCTGGTCTCCTATTTCCACTGCCTAGTTTCATTACTTTGCATTTACTCGGGTTGAACTTTAGTAGCCATTTGTTGGACCATTCACTCAGTCTGTCTAGGTCATCTTGTAGCCTCCTACTATCGTCCTCTGTTTCAATCCTTCTCATAATTTTTGCATCATCAGGAAACATTGAGAGGAACGATTCTATACTCTCTGGAAGATCATTTACATATATCAGAAACAGTATAGGTCCAAGGACTGAACCCTGCGGGACTCCACTTGTGATGTCTCGCCAATCTGAGACCTCACCCCTCACAGTGACTCGCTGTCTTCTGTTGCTTAGGTACTCCTTTATCCAATGGAGTACCTTCCCTTTCACTCCAGCCTGCACCTCCAGCTTTTTCCCTCGCCTCTTGTGTGGCACTGTGTCTAAGGCTTTCTGGCAATCCAAAAATGTGCAGTCTGTGGGTGTGTGTGTGGGGGGGGGGAGTGTTTCATCGCTGGTGTGTGAGAGGCCTCCACCCTCCAACTCTCATTCAACCCTTCACGCTTATTCAAAAGCCTATATAAAAGCTTATATAAAAGCCTATATTAAAGCCTATATAAAAGCCTATATAAAAGCTTATATAAAAGCCTATATTAAAGCCTATATAAAAGCCTATATAAAAGCTTATATAAAAGCCTATATAAAAGCCTATTTAAAAGCCTATATAAAAGCCTATATAAAAGCCTATATAAAAGCTTATATAAAAGCTTATATAAAAGCTTATATAAAAGCCTATATAAAAGCCTATTTAAAAGCCTATATAAAAGCCTATATAAAAGCCTATATAAAAGCTTATATAAAAGCTTATATAAAAGCCTATATAAAAGCCTATATAAAAGCCTATATAAAAGCCTATCTAAAAGCTCAATATTGTAGGTTTTTTTTTTAGGTAGGTGAAGGGATTTTCTTTCAAAAGAGAATAAGAATTAATCGTATTTGACTCTTTTTACATAAAAAAACGGATCAAGGCTGAATATATATATAAGCTCCCAAGTTGCCATTTATAGGCATGACAAAACATTATGCTGGAGGAACCTCCTGGTGACACAAAGCAATACTGGACTTACTTTAACTTTTTTATTCCCTTATCGACATCGAGAACGGAGTTCGGATACCGAGCTAACCATCCGGATAACGAAGAATTGCTCCTTGCAAGATGCCTCCCCCTGTTGCTCAAGACGCACAAGACTGCGCATGCGCCAAGGAAGAAGCCAGCACCTGTTCTTTCACCTTTCGCGCCAAGCCATTACGACTATATAGCACTGGGAAGGGGTCAGGATAAGGTGATCTCGCTCCTCCTCCTCCTCCTCCTCCTCGAGGTGTTGATAGGTGTCCTGTGGATGCTTAAAGATATCCTTCGTGTATTGAAGACGCTTCTCGGGATACTTGAGAGAGAGAGAGAGAGAGAGAGAGAGAGAGAGAGAGAGAGAGAGAGAGAGAGAGAGAGAGAGAGAGAGAGAGAGAGAGAGAGAGAGAGAGAGAGAGAGAGAGAAGGTGGGGGGGGATGTAGGGTGAGAGAGTGGAGTACAGGTGGACGCCGTCAGCGGGCGCGGGGGGGCGCCCTCGCCTACTGTGAGGCTCGCCTTACCCCGCCCAAACAAACCATGCGTTCCCTGACAACACGGCGAGTGTAACGACTGCTCACCTGGCCACACGCCAACCACAACCCCGGCCACCATGCCACAGCCCGCACCTCTAGGTTAGTACACACCTCACACGCCACACAAACGCGCCGCACGCGCGCCTCACACACGCACACACGCACACGAGGCAGAGTGACGGCTCAAGACATGATGGACTACATCACACAGAAGTGTAAGGAGGCAACAGACAAGTTTGTCCCAGTCCAAAAGCAAAAAAACGAAATACAGATGAGAATCACATGGTTTAATCAGAGATGTAGGCTAGCAAAGAAATATCTCCTTATATTAAGAATAACTTCTTCTGAAGCCCACATAAAGAGAATAACATCTGCGACGTACGCGAGGCTGGCTAACATCAGAACAGCCTTCAGGAACCTGTGTAAGGAATCATTCAGAACCTTGTACACAGCATATGTAAGACCAATCCTGGAGTATGCGGCCCCAGCATGGAGCCCGTACCTTTCAAGCACAAGGCGAAGCTGGAAAAAGTTCAGAGGTATGCCACTAGGCTAGTCCCAGAACTAAGAGGCATGAGTTATGAGGAAAGGCTGCAGGAAATGCACCTTACGACACTGGAAGACAGAAGAGTAAGGGGAAATGTGATCACTACCTACAAAATTCTCAGAGGAATTGACAGGGTAGATAAAGATAAACCGTAAAACACGGGCGGGACGCGAACAAGGGGACACAGGTGGAGACTTAGTACCCACATGAGCCACAGGAACGTTAGAAAGAACTTTTTCAGTGTCAGAGTAGTTAACAGGTGGAATGCATTAGGCAGTGATGTGGTGAAGGCTGACTCCATACACAGTTTCAAATGTAGATATGATAGAGCCCAATAGGCTCAGGAATCTGTACACCAGTTGATTGACAGTTGAGAGGCGGGACCAAAGAGCCAGAGATCAACCCCCCGCAAGCACAACTAAGTGAGTACACACACACACACACCAACCCACTTTAGTACGCCTTGAAAACTATCTTTATATCCATGTGCAAACGGCCTCAAGAATGTCGCACCCTTGAGAGCCACATGGGAGTCCAAGAGGGGGGAGAGAGAGAGAGAGAGAGAGAGAGAGAGAGAGAGAGAGAGAGAGAGAGAGAGAGAGAGAGAGAGAGAGAGAGAGAGAGAGAGAGAGAGAGAGCAACAGACAGTGAGAGGGGGTGAGAGCATTAATAGCATCACCAATAACACCTAAGAGAACTAAAAACATTTTCGCAATGTCTGGCAACATACACCCCGAGCGACGCAGCAGCTGTATACCATACACCGCCGGCTCAGTATACCAACACCCCCCCCCCTCTCCCCAACTACACACCCCCCATGTAACACCCCCTCCTCCCCTCCCCACCACAGCTGGTCAGACCACAGCCATATATGACTGACAAATCACATCCTACGTTGTTTGAACGCTTGAACATACATGGTTTTGCTCGTTGATGAACAACGTAACTAATAACGAAGCTTTACAGTACGATGATATAAATCATTCAGACAATTTTGTACCACTCGCCTCACACTTTCGGCAACCCACTTTGTAATCCCAGTTTGTAATCCCAGTTTGTAATCCCAGTTTGTAATCTCCAGAAGATTGTGTCTAGAACACAATCGCCAATCTGTGTGGCAATGTGAATTTATAGGCCTATTTTATCTGTGGAGATGCTTCCAGTCCCAATTTTTGGGGGGTATATGTAATTCAATCAAGAGTTCTACCAGATTGGTCAGACAAGATCTTCCGGTACGGTATACTCCATATGCTTGTCATATAAAACCTAATATGCTTGTTAGAACCCCATATGCCTGTTGTTATTGTCAGAGAGGAATGATAGTTGACGAGTCTTATCACAGCTCACCAACCTGTTATTTTTTTTTTATTATTATTATTATTTTCTACCACAGACGTGGCCACACATTTACAATGCTAACCAGCATATATACATGTTCTTCTGACCTGTGGTGAGTGACATTCGTGGGACGGTTTCGTTGTCAAGAGTTCAAGTTTAGTGTTGTGGTCACTTTGTATAAGATTGATAAACATTAAGTCACCCAAGAGGTGGTGGCACGGGCATGAATAGCCCGTAACACTTTGTATGTTCCCCGAGCTGGCTTTGTAGTGGATCAGGTCGCTCGTGAGGTTTACGACGTTCTTCTGGTGTGCTTGGGGGGGGGGGGAGGTATTATTTGGCTCAGGTGATTAGCATTAATCATTTAAATCAATGTATACCTGCCGCCTGATCAACTGGTGCAGTACTCCGAGCAACTGTTGATGAAAAAGCCAACGATTGCTGTCGCTGTGGAAAAAGAAATGGAGAGAGAGAAAGAGAGGAAGTGGGGAGGTAGCGAGAGGAAGTAGGGAAGGAGGGAGGGAGAGGAAGTAGGGAGAGAGGGGGGGAGAGAGAGAGGGAGACTATGCCAAGTGTGACTGGCAAGGCCCCACATCACCAGAGGCACCACCAGCCACGACCACACCTCCAGCCACACTACCATACAATTTTCCTCCTCGTCCTTCTCCTTCTTCTTCTTCGTCTTCTCCTCCTGGTCCTCCTCCTCTTCTCCATGTTCTTTAACCCATTCAGTATTAACCCCAAACTATCCTTAAAGTGATGTAATTTTTGCCAATGATAATAACTCTTGTATAAAATTTGTGTGGATCCCATCCCATGTTGGAGTTGGAAAACATGACTTTGTAGATCGATTGGCCAATGAGGCTTGTAGGAAAGAAAACATTGATTATGACTTTGGACTATCTAATGCAATTATTAAACATACAAATTAAAGAAATTAATTCAGATTTAGAAGAACTAAGAAATGCCCAGAGACCTGAAAGCTGCAGTATTAAAAGTTATGATAAGTTTTGTAATAATAGGTATTTGTATGGTCAGCACAGTAACCGGACCAGGCAATGTGATGTAGTCATTGTGGTAATTCACCTTGGCTATAGACACATCTGGCAGGTTGGTGAGGCTGAGCCACTACCAGAATACTCAGATTGTAAACTCTGTGATAAACCTTTAATGCATTCACTAGAACACTATATTGTTGAATGTGAAACCGTAAAGGACTTTAGACCTCCTGGCCTCTTGTACCACCAACTGTGTAACTATTTCATTGACTCAGGTGTTCTGGACGACATCCTAACAATTTACCCAAAATTTGCTTGTCCATTTTAAAGAATGAAGAACAATTTTTATTTATATTACTTCTAAGCAGCATCACTTATGAACCCATCCCTGCCCTTGTGTGGCAGTGCACAGTAGAAAGTTGTATTAACATATCCGTACATTAAAACATTGATTGTAACCATGATATATATGTTCTTCAGCCTACAGTTTAGACCTATTGTCTTGTGTATGACCCTCTGTCCTGCGTGACAGTGAATACCAGCATTATCCTCACTTTAATAAGACTTAATTGAAATCCTCAGATAAGGCAAAATTGTAATTAATTTTGCCAATAAAGATGTTAATAATAATAATAATGATTGAGGGAAGGAAGGGTGAGGCTCTTGAGTGCGGTCACCCATTCGGCTACTGGCCAGACTACCCCTGACTGAGCTACGGTGAATCACTCACCATTCACCGCGCCGCGCGAGTGTGTGTACTCACCTGAATATATTCACCTAAGTCCTGCCTTTACGGCTATTTAGAAATTTGAGGCAATAGTTCCAGTTGTTAGTGAGGTCATTGGGACTCATCTGGACTCCCTCTGGTGACTCATCTGGACCCCCTCAGGGGACTCATCTGGACCCCCTCTGGTGACTCATCTGGACCCCCTCTGGTGACTCATCTGGACCCCCTCTGGTGACTCGTCTGGACCCCCTCTGGTGACTCATCTGGACCCCCCTCTGGTGACTCATCTGGGACCCCCCCCCCCTCTTGAGAGGGGGACGAGCACAACCTCAGAACAACAGTAAACAATAATAAAGACGGAATACGAATAATAGTGATGAATAAGAGATGAGAAGCGAGCAGCTAGACTCACCGATGAGTATGGTGTCCGGGAGGGCCAAGATCTGCAGGGAACACCAACAGAACACACACAGCAAGTTGATGAGTGTGATCTTCATGGCTGTTGCTGCCGGCGTCCAATCTTCTCTCTCACTCACACTATTCTCTCTCTCTCTCTCTCACTACTCACTATGCAGCCAATTCATCTGCCTGTGATGTCACTACACCTGCACCACCTTCACGAATCTATTGTGCTCCTTTATCCACGCTCATCCATCTGAAGAGAAAGAAGTAATAAAAATAATAATAATATTAATAATAATAATAATAATAATAATAATAATAATAATAATAATAATAATAAAGATGATAATAGGGTAGTCTGCATCACAAGCGTTTGGTCTTGGGTTCGATTCCCGGGAATATTGTTTTGTGTTGAGGTGGAGGGTTGTTGTTGTTGTTGTTGTTGTTGTTTTTGTGTTGAGGTGGAGGGTTGTGGTTGTTGTTGTTGTTGTTGTTGTTGTTATTGTTATTGTGTTGAGGTGGAGGGTTGTTGTTGTTGTTGTTGTTGTTGTTATTGTGTTGTTGTTGTTGTGTTGAGGTGGAGGGTTGTTGTTGTGTTGAGGTAGAGGGTTGTTGTTGTTGTTGTGTTGAGGTGGAGGGTTGTTGTTGTTGTGTTGTTGTTGTTATTGTGTTGTTGTTGTTGTGTTGAGGTGGAGGGTTGTTGTTGTGTTGAGGTGGAGGGTTGTGGTTGTTGTTGTTGTTGTTGTTATTGTGTTGTTGTTGTTGTGTTGAGGTGGAGGGTTGTTGTTGTTGTTGTTGTTGTTGTTGTTATTGTGTTGTTGTTGTTGTGTTGAGGTGGAGGGTTGTTGTTGTTGTTGTTGTTGTTATTGTGTTGTTGTTGTTGTGTTGAGGTGGAGGGTTGTTGTTGTTGTGTTGTTGTTGTTGTTGTTGTTGTTGTTATTGTTATTGTGTTGAGGTGGAGGGTTGTTGTTGTGTTGAGGTGGAGGGTTGTGGTTGTTGTTGTTGTTGTTGTTATTGTGTTGTTGTTGTTGTGTTGAGGTGGAGGGTTGTTGTTGTTGTGTTGTTGTTGTTGTGTTGAGGTGGAGGGTTGTTGTTGTTGTTGTTGTTGTTGTGTTGAGGTGGAGGGTTGTTGTTGTTGTTGTGTTGTTGTTGTTGTGTTGAGGTGGAGGGTTGTTGTTGTTGTGTTGTTGTTGTTGTGTTGAGGTGGAGGGTTGTTGTTGTTGTGTTGTTGTTGTTGTTGTGTTGAGGTGGAGGGTTGTTGTTGTTGTTGTTGTTGTTGTGTTGAGGTGGAGGGTTGTTGTTGTTGTTGAGGTGGAGGGTTGTTGTTGTTGTTGTTGAGGTGGAGGGTTGTTGTTGTTGTTGTTGTTGTTGAGGTGGAGGGTTGTTGTTGTTGTTGTTGTTGAGGTGGAAGGTTGTTGTTGTTGTTGTTATTGTGTTGAGGTGGAGGGTTGTTGTTGTTGTTGTTGTTGTTGTTGTTGAGGTGGAGGGTTGTTGTTGTTGTTGTTGTTGTTGTTGTTGTTGTTGAGGTGGAGGGTTGTTGTTGTTGTTGTTGTTGTTGTTGTTGAGGTGGAGGGTTGTTGTTGTTGTTGTTGTTGTTGTTGAGGTGGAGGGTTGTTGTTGTTGTTGTTGTTGTTGTTGAGGTGGAGGGTTGTTGTTGTTGTTGTTGTTGTTGTTGAGGTGGAGGGTTGTTGTTGTTGTTGTTGTTGTTGTTGTTGTTGAGGTGGAGGGTTGTTGTTGTTGTTGTTGTTGAGGTGGAGGGTTGTTGTTGTTGTTGTTGTTGAGGTGGAGGGTTGTTGTTGTTGTTGTTGTTGTTGAGGTGGAAGGTTGTTGTTGTTGTTGTTATTGTGTTGAGGTGGAGGGTTGTTGTTGTTGTTGTTGTTGAGGTGGAGGGTTGTTGTTGTTGTTGTTGTTGTTGTGTTGAGGTGGAGGGTTGTTGTTGTTGTTGTTGTTGAGGTGGAGGGTTGTTGTTGTTGTTGTTGTGTTGAGGTGGAGGGTTGTTGTTGTTGTTGTTGTTGAGGTGGAGGGTTGTTGTTGTTGTTGTTGTTGTTGAGGTGGAAGGTTGTTGTTGTTGTTGTTATTGTGTTGAGGTGGAGGGTTGTTGTTGTTGTGTTGAGGTGGAGGGTTGTTGTTGTTGTTGTTTTTGAGGTGGAGGGTTGTTTTTGTTGTTGTTGTTGTTGAGGTGGAGGGTTGTTGTTGTTGTTGTTGTTGAGGTGGAGGGTTGTTGTTGTTGAGGTGGAGGGTTGTTGTTGTGTTGAGGTGGAGGGTTGTTGTTGTTGTTGTTGTTGAGGTGGAGGGTTGTTGTTGTTGTTGTTGTTGTTGTTGAGGTGGAAGGTTGTTGTTGTTGTGTTGAGGTGGAGGGTTGTTGTTGTTGTGTTGAGGTGGAGGGTTGTTGTTGTTGTTGTGTTGAGGTGGAGGGTTGTTGTTGTTGTGTTGAGGTGGAGGGTTGTTGTGTTGTTGAGGTGGAGGGTTGTTGTTGTGTTGAGGTGGAGGGTTGTTGTTGTGTTGAGGTGGAGGGTTGTTGTTGTGTTGAGGTGGAGGGTTGTTGTTGTTGTGTTGAGGTGGAGGGTTGTTGTTGTTGTGTTGAGGTGGAGGGTTGTTGTTGTGTTGAGGTGGAGGGTTGTTGTTGTTGTGTTGAGGTGGAGGGTTGTTGTGTTGTTGAGGTGGAGGGTTGTTGTTGTGTTGAGGTGGAGGGTTGTTGTTGTGTTGAGGTGGAGGGTTGTTGTTGTTGTTGTGTTGAGGTGGAGGGTTGTTGTTGTGTTGAGGTGGAGGGTTGTTGTTGTTGTTGTGTTGAGGTGGAGGGTTGTTGTTGTTGTTGTTGTGTTGATGTGGAGGGTTGTTGTTGTTGTTGTGTTGAGGTGGAGGGTTGTTGTTGTTGTTGTTGTGTTGAGGTGGAGGGTTGTTGTTGTGTTGAGGTGGAGGGTTGTTGTTGTGTTGAGGTGGAGGGTTGTTGTTGTTGTTGTTGTGTTGAGGTGGAGGGTTGTTGTTGTTGTTGTTGTGTTGAGGTGGAGGGTTGTTGTTGTGTTGAGGTGGAGGGTTGTTGTTGTGTTGAGGTGGAGGGTTGTTGTTGTTGTTGTTGTGTTGAGGTGGAGGGTTGTTGTTGTTGTTGTTGTGTTGAGGTGGAGGGTTGTTGTTGTTGTTGTTGTGTTGAGGTGGAGGGTTGTTGTTGTGTTGAGGTGGAGGGTTGTTGTTGTGTTGAGGTGGAGGGTTGTTGTTGTGTTGAGGTGGAGGGTTGTTGTTGTGTTGAGGTGGAGGGTTGTTGTTGTGTTGAGGTGGAGGGTTGTTGTGTTGTTGAGGTGGAGGGTTGTTGTTGTGTTGAGGTGGAGGGTTGTTGTTGTGTTGAGGTGGAGGGTTGTTGTTGTGTTGAGGTGGAGGGTTGTTGTTGTGTTGAGGTGGAGGGTTGTTGTTGTGTTGAGGTGGAGGGTTGTTGTGTTGTTGAGGTGGAGGGTTGTTGTTGTGTTGAGGTGGAGGGTTGTTGTTGTTGTGTTGAGGTGGAGGGTTGTTGTTGTTGTGTTGAGGTGGAGGGTTGTTGTTGTTGTTGTGTTGAGGTGGAGGGTTGTTGTTGTGTTGAGGTGGAGGGTTGTTGTGTTGTTGAGGTGGAGGGTTGTTGTTGTGTTGAGGTGGAGGGTTGTTGTTGTTGTGTTGAGGTGGAGGGTTGTAGTTGTTGTTGTTGTGTTGAGGTGGAGGGTTGTTGTTGTGTTGAGGTGGAGGGTTGTTGTTGTGTTGAGGTGGAGGGTTGTTGTGTTGTTGAGGTGGAGGGTTGTTGTTGTGTTGAGGTGGAGGGTTGTTGTTGTTGTGTTGAGGTGGAGGGTTGTTGTGTTGTTGAGGTGGAGGGTTGTTGTTGTGTTGAGGTGGAGGGTTGTTGTTGTTGTTGTGTTGAGGTGGAGGGTTGTTGTGTTGTTGAGGTGGAGGGTTGTTGTTGTGTTGAGGTGGAGGGTTGTTGTTGTTGTGTTGAGGTGGAGGGTTGTTGTTGTTGTGTTGAGGTGGAGGGTTGTTGTTGTTGTTGTGTTGAGGTGGAGGGTTGTTGTTGTTGTTGTGTTGGGGTGGAGGGTTGTTGTTGTTGTTGTTGTGTTGAGGTGGAGGGTTGTTGTTGTTGTTGTGTTGAGGTGGAGGGTTGTTGTTGTTGTTGTTGTGTTGAGGTGGAGGGTTGTTGTTGTTGTTGTGTTGAGGTGGAGGGTTGTTGTTGTTGTTGTGTTGAGGTGGAGGGTTGTTGTTGTTGTTGTGTTGAGGTGGAGGGTTGTGGTGGTGTCCGTGTACAGTTGGCAGCCCTGGGCGTCTGGCGCTCACCCCCCCCCCCCCTCCCTTCATTCTTGTTATTTCCCTCTCTCTCTCTTTGTTTATTATGCACCCCATACCCATCCCGTGGGCAGTGATGGAAAGGGTTACAGAAGTGTACAATGTCACGGGGATACTTATTACTAAGTGTACACTGTCACGGGGTTACTTATTACTAAGTGTACACTGTCACGGGGATACTTATTATTAAGTGTACACTGTCACGGGGATACTTATTACTAAGTGTACACTGTCACGGGGATACTTATTACTAAGTGTACACTGTCACGGGGATACTTATTACTAAGTGTACACTGTCACGGGGATACTTATTACTAAGTGTACACTGTCACGGGGATACTTATTACTAAGTGTACACTGTCACGGGGATACTTATTACTAAGTGTACACTGTCACGGGGTTACTTATTACTAAGTGTACACTGTCACGGGGATACTTATTACTAAGTGTACACTGTCACGGGGATACTTATTACTAAGTGTACACTGTCACGGGGATACTTATTACTAAGTGTACACTGTCACGGGGATACTTATTACTAAGTGTACACTGTCACGGGGATACTTATTACTAAGTGTACAATGTCACGGGGATACTTATTACTAAGTGTACACTGTCACGGGGATACTTATTACTAAGTGTACACTGTCACGGGGATACTTATTACTAAGTGTACACTGTCACGGGGATACTTATTACTAAGTGTACACTGTCACGGGGATACTTATTACTAAGTGTACAATGTCACGGGGATACTTATTACTAAGTGTACACTGTCACGGGGATACTTATTACTAAGTGTACACTGTCACGGGGATACTTATTACTAAGTGTACACTGTCACGGGGATACTTATTACTAAGTGTACGCTGTCACGGGGATACTTATTACTAAGTGTACACTGTCACGGGGATACTTATTACTAAGTGTACACTGTCACGGGGATACTTATTACTAAGTGTACACTGTCACGGGGTTACTTATTACTAAGTGTACAATGTCACGGGGATACTTATTTCTAAGTACGCCTCTGTTCACCCAACAGTAAAATGGGTACCTGGTTGTTAAACCATTTGGCGGGTCGTATTCCGGGGAACATTAGGATTAACATTAACTCTCAGCTCATTTGTTTTCTTGCAATGTATCTGTTATCATTTTATTAATACTGCTAGAATTTACCTACTTAAAATTATCTGTTAGATTAAGGACCTGCCTGAAATGCTGCGCGTACTAGTGGCTTTACAAGATTGTAAACACCATGCTATGTATCCTCACAAACTCAATGTACCTTCTTGTATATAAATAAATAAATAAATAAATAAATAACACGGGGGAGTTGTGTAAAACCCCGGTTTGTGTCTCGGAGAGGCTGCAGGTTTCCGTGTGAGGTCAGTAGCACTCCCGGTTGCAATTCTTATACCATGTCGTGACGCAGTTGGTTAAGGTATATCTGGGCTCATCCTGGATGTAAGTTCGAACCCTCATCACGGCCCTTGTGAATTTATTGATAGGATTAAGGACTTGTCCGAAACGCTACGCGTGCTAGTGGCTGTTCAAGAATGTAAGAACTCTTGTATATATAAATAAATCTATATCAATAAAAATGTAAATGTTCGTTTGTTCAAAATCGCTAATCTCCGAAAGTTCTTCATCGATGGCTTTGAAATTTTGACACAACGTTCCATTCGAATCTGAGCGGGGCTTTATATACATACTATATATATGTCACGTCTGTGACGGGGAAAAAACATACTTTTTTGAAAAACTGTTTTTCATGTGAGAGAAATCTTTAAAACCTCTTTACCGATTGCTTTGAAATTTTAACACAACGTTGCATTCGAATATGCGCGTCTTTTTATATATCTACTATATACATGCTTCACCTGTGACAGGAAAAAACATGTTTTTTCGAGAACCAGTGCCATCTGTTGGACGTAAGAGCAGCACATGCTGTAATCTCTGAAAATTCTTCACCGATTGCTTTGAAACTTTGGCAGAACCTTACATTCAAATACGCACATGTTTTTATATACCTACTGTATGGATGCCACGCCTGTGACAGGTAAAAACATGTTTTTGTTTTTTTAAACTGCGCTATCTGTTGCATGTAATAGCAACATACATTATACTAAATAAGTTACGATTCCATTTCAATATTTCCGATTGCATTGAATTTTCATATATTTTGATTTATTTTCATTTTGATTTAATTATTTTGTGTGACATTGCATTTTTACCATACCGTTCATTTCGTAAGTATAAGTTTAGATGCCACACCTGTGACAGATAAAAACATTCTTTTTTTAAGAAACAGCGCCATCTGTTGCACCTAAGTGAAGCACACGATATACTAAATATGTTACGATTCCATTTCAATGTTTCCGATTGCATTGACAAATTGAATTTTCCTAGGATTTTATATATTTTCATTTTGATTTAATTATTTTGTATGACATTAAGTTGGAATTGAGCTGTGTTGTTTACCATACCGTTCATTTCGTGAGTATAATTTTTTTTTTCATTTTTTTCATTTCGTTTTTTAACTGCTTTTCTAATATTTCAGTTATGGGAACATCAGATAATTTGATGTTCCCAATTTTCTGATGGAAACATTTGATCATTTGGAATGCATCGGACGAGGGAGTGTGGAATGGTGGGGAGGACGAGGGGACAGGGGAGGGGGAATGATAGGAAGGACGAGGGGATGGGGAGTGGGTGATGGTGGGGAGGACAAAAGGACCGAGGGAGGGGGGGGATAGTGGGGAGGACGAGGGGATGGGAAAGTGAGGAATGGTTGGGAGGACGAGGAGATGGGGGAGGGGGGCATGGTGGGGAGGACTGGGAGACAAGAGAAGGTTGCTGTGGCTCAGCAACGCGTGGCCGGGTACAGCTAGTAAATAAATAAAAGTGTACTAGACTCGCCTCCCCCTGCCGTCCATGGTGGAGGGTTGAGATGATGAAGATTAAGCCACCCAAGAGGTGGCACGGGCATGAATAGCTCGTAAGTGGTGGCCCTTTTGAGCCATCCCCAGTATCAATAGCTGATACTGGAGATCTGTGGAGGCGCGACTGCACCCTGCGTGACGGGAGATGTCTCCCGGACCAAGTGGTCCGTCGTGTTGAGATACCATTGAGCTCACCTTGTATGTCCTCCCCACCCCCCCACTCCCCACCCCACCTCCGACACCCTCCTCTCCTCACCATACCATCTTCACCCCTCCTCCATTAACCCCCCCCCCCCCACTCCCAAACAAGGGAACTAGTTACCTCACTTCTCAGTTTCCTTCCTATCTGTCTCTCACCCCCACCAGCCTGTACTCTCCCTCAGGTGAGATAGTACAGCCTTTGACTATATACATTGAGTCAACATGTCAAGCTCTTCGGGGATGTAATTACCTGAAGGCCAATAACCCTAGTGGCCTCGACGAGGACCGGAAGCCGGCGGCTTGTCGAAGGTCCTTTACCAAGAGCACCAGAACATTCACCGTATCACGAGTCCATCTGTACGCAACATTAATATATAATAATAATCGCCAAGGAAATCCCAATCGCGTGATTATTAATAAGAACATCACTTGTTACCTCCAGTCTCCTTATAGGAGCCAGTAGTGTCTCGGGATGAACAGCTTTGGTGCAACCCGTTCTCACACTTTCTTACAGTCAATATTGACTTATTAAATATGTGCATGTGTGACATACTAATTTATTGTGAATATTTTAGGTTTACCTTGAAAAGCTTCATAGAAAACACCGACCTTACCTAACCTTCTTAGTATGTTAAGATAGGCATCTTATTGCTTCGTAATTACAGTTATTAGGTTAAGTAATAATTGTAATTACGAAGCAATAAGATGCTTATCTTAACATATTAAGAAGGTTAGGTAAGGTCGATGTTTTCTATGAAGCTTTTCAAGGTAAACCTAAAATATTCACAATAAATTAGTATGTCACATATGCACATATTTAAAAAGTCAATATTGACTATAAGAAAGTGCGAGAACGGGTTGTTTGGTGACACGTGGTGGCTGAGCGGTACGGCGCGCCTCTGGCATGCACCAAGCTTCTGGCTCAATCCTCGCTCTGCGCCAAGTTTTTATTCAATAGTAATAATAACAATATACAAAATGAAATCACACTAATGTAGTACCCAGGTCGAGGGTTCGAATCCCCGCATTGCTCCAGTAGATTTTCTCAATTAACGTATGATTCAATTGCGTTACTCATTGCACACTACCGAGAATTTTACGAGTTGGTCTTAGAGGAAGGTTGGAACGTGGACGGGTACGGCTGAAGGAAACACTTGGGCCGTCTTAGTCTGGCCTGAGAGGGGGCGGTGGCCTTCTTGCAAATAATGACTCACAACACTTGTCTTGGCTGTAAAGACGCCATAATGTACCCGACAGGCAAGTTTCAGCCCCGCTCCTGCCAGGTAAGTCCATCACGGGCTCACCATAGCCTGTGCTACTTGGAACTTTTAGTTCCCAGTAGCTGAATCTTAAACAACAACAACAACCCAACAGGCGGTGGTTGAGTCAAATTAGCGTGTAACAAAGATGAAGTTGAATTAGATCTCGGTATCCCCCATCCCTGCTGGCAAGACTATATTGGTCCAAACACTCAGATCTGAGAGAAAAGAAATTACTGACTCCCAACGACCTGAACCAGTATAAAAAGCTATGATTTGTTCAGATCTGAAACCTATATCTATGGGCAGCACAAAACGTCCACTAGACTGTGCGACACAGTGGTTGCCAGGATCAGGTTGGGTTACCGTTACCTGTGGCAGGTGGCTGCAGGTGACGGATCTCCCAATCCTGAGCACTCCAGGTGCAAACTCTGTGAGCAGGAACTGCGGCATGATCTCCCACATGGAACTAGCGAGTCTAAATGGATTCAAAGAACAGCCACTCATATTAAAATGATGGGACTGCACGATGTATATCCAGATGAAAGAGTACAGCACTTCCTTCCACCCTGGCAGATAGTACCTTTTGACATCCTGACCCCTGCATACCCCACCAAGAAACTAATCACAAACAACCCTCATGCTCAGCTTGCTGCTTAATTAAGCACCATAGAACACATTGACAATATACAAGCTGAAAACAACATTGCACAGACCATATACACTGACGGATCACTCAATACAGCTACAGGGAGGGCAGGAAGTGTTGTTATTGCTCATCAGCCCGATGGCAGCACAATTCAAAGAAATATCCGAATTAGTAACTGGGCATCCACAATGCAAGCCAAGTTGGTAGCGATACTGGTAGCACTCGAAATTATTGACAACACTGAAGTAGACAGCTTAATTATTTCTGACTCCCTTTCCTCACTGCGAGCAATAAACAGTTTGCAATCAAGTAATAACGTGCTTGTCTTGGAAGCTAGACGTAGATATGTAAGAATACTTAGCAAGAGGGGTAAATATAAAAATGTGGATTCCTTCTCACATTGGCCTGCAGGAACATGACAAAGTTGACGCCCTTGCTAAGGCTGCAGTAAATAAAGACAGTATTGAACGGAATCTTGAGTTGTCAAATAGGTCCCTTAAAAGTGTCATTAGACGAGAACTCCTGGATGGATTTGAAGAAAGTAGAACAGTGCAAACTGGAATCAGCAGGTCCATTGTTTATCACAATGAAATGTGTGTGAAGTAAAACATGTGTATGGGGCAAGTAACACAGTCAGTAGACTAACAGATGTTGTCACAGCTCGTATAAGACTTGGCTACAAGTATCTCTGGCAGTTTGGCTTGTATAGGGATCTAGATGAAGTAAAGTGTAAAGTGTTTGGACAAAGACAGGGACACACATTCGAACACTTTATCTTGGATTGTAGTAAAATTGAGCCATTTAGAGATAAATCTAAGCTCACTCTGTATGATATGGCAACCTATCTTATTACCATGGATAAATTACCTGAAATCCTTGTACTGTATCCATATTTCGCTTCCAGTAGATGAACGACATATGAGATTAAGAAACAAGTAGTGTATTGTGAGGACTAATAATATACAGAAGCTCCCCTATGACTCTGTAATATCCCCATTGGTCAAACAATTATGTATTAGCGATAAGACCTACCATTAATGTATGATGACTTACTGTAAATATATAGCTCTTGAAATAACACATTCTCTGTAACTAACTGACATTGTAACTATAAGGTGTGAAGGACAGATGAAATTGTTTATGTAATAATCTAAGATGAGGTCTGATAAAAGACTTTTCGTGCCCTCTGTAATGCTTTTTGCGCTACCGCTCACAGGATGGGTATGGGGTGCACAATAAACTAGCCGCCTCCGGCGACAACAATCAACAAACAATCTCCTAGACTACATCACCGAATGCCCTGTCATTAGACCATTCAGATCCGTTGGCATGAGATGCCCCCCGCGGCCCGGTCTCTGACCATGATCAACGTCCCCGCGGCCCAGTCTCTGACCAGGATCAACGTCCCCGCGCCCCAGTCTCTGACCAGGATCAACGTCCCCGCGGCCCGGTCTCGGACCAGGCCTCCTTGGTCAAGCCCTTGAGAATGTTTACACGGAGGCGAGGTAATGGCGGGTAAAATGGTCCTTCCTCCACTCCTCTTTATCAGCCCAGCATTGCTGGGGGTGTGTGGAGGGGGGGAGTAGGGGGGTGCCAGGCTGTGGGTTGAGGGGTGGCGTCTGGCGGGGGGGGGGAGACTAACAGGAGGGTGCTGGGGTTCTGCCACTATATAATTACATCAATGTACCGCCATGGCTGCACCACTGTAGCATTGGTGTCATTTACTCATTTGGTTTAATCAATGCGATCCTGGACACTGGTTACGTCTGAGTAAAAATCAACAGCCGAGACTCACAGATTTGAGGTACAAAATCCCTTTAGCTCCAACGGAAAAAAAGGTTATTGCGCTGTACACATGTGTAGTGGGGTCTCACCTAGAGTGCTGTGTCCAGGCATGGAGACCGTCTTCCCGCCTCAAAAAGGACATCTCTGTGCTGGGAAAAGTTCAACATGGCGACAAAGACCACACCAAGACTGGTTCATAAACTCTCAACACAAAGCCAGACATGACAACGCCGATCTCATAAAGTCGTAGCAGACGACAAACAGTCGTAGCTACGTTGACCAATTCACACACTAGAATATGAAGGGACGACGACGTTTCGGTCCGTACTGGACCATTTTCAAGTCGATTGTCATCGACGTCGACGATTGTTTCGGTCCAGGACGGACCGAAACGTCGTCGTCCCTTCATTTTCTAGTGTGTGGCCTGGTCAACATACTTCAGCCACGTTATTGCGACTCATCGCCTGCAGTCGTAGCTACGTTTGTTACGTAGAACCAACTGGAAGATATTAATCGAGACCACTTTTAAAAAAGGTCCAATATAAGGTAACACAACGAGGCAACAGTTTCAGGTTCAACAAGCCACAGTGTAGGACAAATTTTTTTTTTCTTAATCCATAGGTTTATAAATTCATAGTCTCGCTTACCCGCCGAAGCCGTAACTAACATGATAATACTCCAGATCAAAATTTAGCTGAAAAAAAATCCTCATGATTAACGGTTAGATCTTTGACAAGCAGCCGGCTGTCTGTCACCGAGACCACTAGAGACAGTGTCTGTCAGGTATCACCACCATTACAAATAATTGTTCATCCTGCATTTAATTTCTCTGTTCTTGTGCTTCGTTATTATCTTTTCGTCTTCATTTCTTCCTTTACCTTTGTCTTATTCTTATTTCCGGTCTACGTTTCATATTTATCCTCTCATGTGATGTTCTTAGTTTATCTTACTTATGCTATTCCTTTCTTCCTTAATTTACTTTGAATTTAGCTTTGCTCAGTTATAAAATGACGTCCGCCGTTGTTTCCAAAATAAAACTGAATTTCTTGTCTGCGGTTATTGAAGAAACAATAATTGAATCGTCTGTTTATAAATGTCAGTCATGACACAGTAATGTCCCGGTAAAACAGCTTCACAAACATGACACAATAATGTCCCGCCTGGGACATTATATTGTCCCATTATATGGGATTTTACATTTTAATATCCCACCTGGGCAGTGAGACACTCGCCTGACGTTTCGCGAGCACTTTGTCCTGGGTTCGTATCCTGGCCGGGGAGAATTGACTGGACGCCAATCCTTAACTGTAGCCTCTGTTTACCCAACAGTAAAATGGGTACCTGGTTGTTAAACTATTTGGCGGGTCGTATTCCGGGGAATAAGGACCTGCCCGAAACGCTATGTGTGCAAGTACAAGAATGTAAGAACTCTTGTATATATATATATATATACACACACATGACACAAGAATGTCTCAGTAAAACAGCTTCACATACAGCAGCGACTGACTTTGGACCCTGAAATCGGTTGAGGTTAGGATGACGATCACATCCGTGCTGGAAGCGTCCAGAAGCTTCGAGTTATCTTTGGTACCAAAAGCCGGCAATTTGACCTACCTCTGAGGGCACATAGCTTCAGGTGCAGGAGCAGGGAGGCACTTGTCTCCGCCAAGGGGGGGGTCAATGGAGTGCCAACAGGTGCCAATTAAGGGGACGGAGAGAGAGCCGTGTAGGGGAAAGCGTTATAGGTATTGGTTGTGGTGGTGGTTGGAGGGTGGTGATGCTGGTTGTTGTTGTAGTTGTGGTAACAGTGTACAGGGAGGGAAGATCAGCTCTCGCCCCTCACAAGTGCCACACCAAACTGAGGGGTCGCCGCGGGCACTGCGCCTACCAGTACCCGAGGGTGCCAAGTTTTTCCTATTCTCCCTCCCCTTCCTCCCTCCCCATCTACCCCCTCCCTCCGTTCGACTCCTCTGGGAGCTCCTCTCGACCTCTTTCGAGCTCTCTCCATTATTCTCTCGAAGGCCCCCCACGTTACTTTTCGACTTCCCATGTTCTCTTTCGACTCCCCACGTTCCCTCTCGACCTACCACGCTCACACTCAATACCCCCAACGCCCCCACGACCCCCCTCTGTGTTCTCTCTCAACCCCCCCTACGATCCTCTCGACCCTAATTTCCTTTCGATCCTCCACGTTCCTTCTCCGCCTCACGCGTTTCCTTTCGGCACTTCACGTTCCCGCTCAACCCCCAAGTTTCCTCTCGCCCTCCGAGTTTCATCTCGACTGTCACACGTTCCTCCCGACCCCCACGTTCCCTCTCAACCCGAAAATCAGAATGAATTCGAACCCTTCAAAGCAGCAGAAACGCATGTCGATTACCAGGGAAAGGGAATCCAGGCCCACAGTCGGATTGAAATACAATGCTATATAGGGCACATGCACACAATGTAGGTAGCAGGAAATACAGTCGCGGAAAAAAATATATCTAACAAATCAATGGGAAAGAACTAACATTACTTAGCTTAAGTGTGAAGCAGACCTGGGGCCCGCCAGAGGTCGTTGTTGCTGTTGTTGACTTAGGGGCGGCGACGGCAGCGGTGCCGTATATGTGCCCGGGAGTTCTCCAGAAGGGTAAAACGCAAAGCCTTACGGCAATAATTACTTCGCCTGCCGGCAGAAACGAATGCGCCTTACGGCGAAAAAAACACACTGATAGCTATTGTGTGTGTGGGGCAGGGAAGAGGGAAGCCCCAGGAGTCTCTCAGGGAGGCCAACACCGGCCCCATCCCACACAGTCAAGTCAAAACTTGGCCCCTCCTTAACGCGTACCTAAATGAGCAAAGACGCAAAAACGTCTTTCGGTTACCTCCAGCAGAGCAGGAGCCAGCCTCCCACCACACCCTGACGGAGCACCAGGAGCTCACCAAAGTCCACACATTCCCGGCACTTCTGGGTCAAGGCGGCGCTGGACACCGTCTTCCCGCCCGAAGAACCAGCCAGAAGACGGACAAAAATCTAACTTACCTGAGACCCCGGGCGTCGTAACAATCCGGACCGTTAAATATGAATGCCTGACGGCTGTATCAATACACAATGGGTAAAATCGCCTCACGTGCTCCGACGGCGCCTCCAGGCAGAGCAGGTGTCCGGACGTCCGCTTGTAGTCCAGGTTGTACCAGGTGACAGGAGTCCCGCCAAAGGTTCCGTGCCCAAGCGGGTGACCTGCCGGTCAAAGGCTTTATCCTGCAACAATGAAAATGTTGGCATCGTTAGGTTAGGGTGCCCAATTTAACCCAAGAAGTTACATGTATTGCAATAATTTTTTCTATAGTTTTTTTCAGCTTTTGATTTTTCTTTTCTCCCAAAAGCTTCAAAGAAAGGGGCCGGTCCCCGCTACAACCTGTCCTCAGGTTAGGCTCCTACCACAAAGACGCTCCCACTAATTTTAACGTACTGCATATTCAAAATTTGTAATTTCTCAAATGTCAATATTTAAAATTATTACAAATTATTACATACTAGAATGTATTGAATAGTTACGCCTATTTCAGGTTAGGTTAGCTGCTTAATTAAGTTCTGTTGGCAGTTATTGGTCATTCTCAATCGACATGGTCCAGGACGGACCGGAACGTCGTCGTCCCTTCACTTTCTAGTCTCGCTTCAAGCAGATCGGCGTTCAATCCCTGACTGTCCAAGTGGTTGGGCACCATTCCTTTCCCCACCGTCCAATCCCAAATCCTTATCCTGACCCCCTTCCCAATGCTATATAGTCGTAATGGCTTGGCACTTTCCCCTGATATAATATATATATTCTGCATCTTGTCTGACGAGCCAAGCCTGAGAACAGGTTGTGTAGTGCTTTTTTATTCATAAAGAAGGGGGGTTTGACGGTGGGTTAACGAGTATTTGGTTTTTGTTGATGAGGACGGGTTGGCTCCTGGTAGGTTAGGGTAGGTCTCAGAACTAAGCTCGGGGCAAGTCCCTTAGGCTAGGCTAGGCCAGTGCTTAGAAAAGTGCATTTCATTACAATCAAACGCTTGACTTGTACAAATAAAAACATTAAATTTTAATGTTCACTGCTAATATCTGTCCATTTTCTTGGCCACCCTTTTCCTCACATTTACTTCCTATTTTGAGGTTATCTAGAGATGATTTCGGGGCTTAGCGTCCCCGCGGCCTGGTCCTCGATCAGGCCTCCTTTTTGTTACACATCCCCCAGGAAGCAGCCCGTAGCAGCTGTCTAACTCCCAGGTACCTATTTACTGCTAGGTGAACAAAGGCATCAGGGGTGAAAGAAACTCTGCCCATTTATTTCCGCCTCCACCGGGGATCGAACTCGAAATCTCAGGACTACGAATCCGAAGCGCTGTACACTCAGCTGTCAGGCCCTCGACAGTAATACTTGACAGCATACTTGAATACACAATAATAATGAGACTTGCAGTGAAGCAAGTCTAGATGTTCTGCCGTCACCGTGTGTGTGGGATGTTACTGATCTACTTAAGCATATCCAGTGAGCCACATTGTACTACCTTTCTCGACAAAGCTCACATTTTTATTTCAACATAAAAAATCTGCAAAAGGCCTAGCTATTGGCCCACTCACCCTAGGGAGCCGGTCGGCCGAGCGGACAGCACGCTGGACTTGTGATCCT
Source organism: Procambarus clarkii (assembly GCF_040958095.1). Lineage (NCBI taxonomy): Eukaryota > Metazoa > Arthropoda > Malacostraca > Decapoda > Cambaridae > Procambarus > Procambarus clarkii. The sequence continues at coordinate 6,433,435 of NC_091240.1, forward strand.
GTGGTCCCGGGCGCTGACGAGAAACAATGGGCAGAGTTTCTTTCACCCTAATGCCCCTGTTACCTAGCAGTAAAATAGGTACCTGGGTGTTAGTCAGCTGTCACGGGCTGCTTCCTGGGGGTGGAGGCCTGGTCAAGGACCGGGCCGCGGGGACACTAAAGCCCCAAAATCATCTCAAGATAACCTTAAAGCAGCTGCTATAACAACCTGTCCTCAGGGAGGAGATACCCTTGGAGGTAATGACTTCAAACTCACTATGTAGTGCTATTATCTACTCCCTATCCATAGTTAGGTTAGGTTATATTAAGGCAAGGTTAGGGTTTCATTATGTTTGGATATGTTAATACGGTGTATTATTCTAAGCAAAAGTATGAAATTCAAAACTATTTGAGTATCTCCTACAATTTAACTTACAGAAAACCAAATTCTTCAGCCCATTTCAATGAAAACAAGTTCAGCATATTATTTTTATATTTTAAACCAACAATTTATTAGTTACAATTTGAGAATATTCTCTGAAGACTGACAGTTTACATGTAGACTATTACTGGAACAGTAATATGCTTTCAAACCATCACAAATAATAATTAATAATAATAATTCACTGGGTCAGGGGACAGGAAGCCAGAGTATATTCATACAAGATTGGCTTTTATCGAGGGCGCCCCCCCTTCCCCAAGGCTGAATTACTGACCCCGCCCAGGATGCTACCTCACAACCTGACTAACTCCCAAGTACCTACTCACTGCTAGGTGAACAGAGGCATTAGGTTTTATTTATTTATATACAAGAAGGTACATTGGGGATTAAGAGAACATAGAAATGAAGTTGATTTTACATTCTTGTAAAGCCACTAGCACTCATAGCATTTTGGGTAAGTCCTTAAACATGGGTTAATATCACCCAAATCCTATGTATTTATATTCCTCTTATTAAGTCCGTTTATCCATTTAAAAGGAAGGCTTCCATAGTTCGCAGAATTAACTAATCCTTCACTAAATTTTAAACAGAATTTAAAAACTATTCAATAAAAGTGCCCAAAACTGTTAAGAGTCATACAGAGGAATGATAAAGTTAAAGAATAACATTGGAACATTTCACAGCGAGTAATCACACTAACGTGATGCATCAATGAGGAAATCCGTAGGAAAGCAATGAGGAACATCCAGCACATAGGTTCAAACCCTCATCATGGCTCCTATGGATTTCCTCATTGAAACATTCATTACTAATGCTTATAGACATTCTAGTCATGCTAGTACGTTCTCAAATTATTTGATTCTGTGATTCAGGATATTAAATATGATAGCAATGTATACCAGTTTCTCAATGCTCTTGTTGTCCCTCGACGAAATGGCAGGGTTGTAATTTATTATGCAACCTCAGTAATTATTGTAGCGTGTCAATTTATTGTGCAAAAATATTACGTAAGTAATTACCAAAAGAAGGCACCAAGCTGGAGAGACTTATGTAGCGTATTATGTAACATCTGGGGCCAGATTCATGAAGCAGTTATGCAAGCACTTACGAACCTGTACATCTTTTCTCAATCTTTGGCGTCTGTGTTTAAAATTATTAAACAGTTAATGAGCTCCAAAGCACGAGGAGGTTGTTTATAATAATAACAACAGTTGATTGTGAAATTTTCATGCTTGTAAACTGTTTAACAAATGTAACCAAAGCCGTCAAAGATTGAGGAAAGATGTGCACGGTCGTAAGTATTTGCGTAACTGCTTCATGAATCTGGCTCCTGAACTGTTGAGCTTGTTAATTTATTAAGGAACATCATAATCTGTTGAAAATTGTTAATTCAGTGTGCAGAATTATGAGCTGTTGTAGTAGCTTTCAGGTCAAAATTATTGATAATAAAGTAATGTACTCCTTTAAACTTAATAACTAAATGCACTACACCACATTAGTGAACTTCTCGGGAAAACAGGTGATGCAAAGTAGGTCTACAAAAAACGTGGTTAAAAAATACCATACAAAAGTGAAAGTTTTAATCATTATATATTACCTATGCAGTACAGTATTGTACAGTATATTCAAAAACAGTTAATTAATAATGTAGCATTTGTTACAATATTCTTAGAACTGTTATCAATTTATTCCCTTGTATAAGTGTCTTTTTTTAACTATTTTTTTGCATTGAATTATTATACCTTGGTAAGACTAGATTAAAGTAATGAGGATGTTACAATTAAAGATGAGCAAAGATGCAACTATTTCCATAGAATAATAATTATGCATAGAGATAAATAAATGAACATAATTGATACTAGAACAAGAAAAATTGGGAAACACAAAACAAGCACTCAGTCTTTAGGTGGAGGTTGGGGGGGGGGGGGGCACGAAGGGCACTGAATCTTCATAGTAGGGAAGAAGGGAAGGAAACTATCCTTAGAAAGTGCCAAGCCATTACAACAATATACTGTATAGGTAAATCAGCTAAAATCAGTAATATAGAACTGGAATGGAATCAGGATAAGGATTTGGGATGTGATGGGGGGGAAGGGAGGGGAAGGAATGTTGCCCAACCACTTGGATGGACGCGGATTGAACGCCGACCTGCCTAAAGCGAGACCATCACTCTACCATTGAGCCCAAGTGGTTGGGGATATTGCCCCAAGGAGCTGTTACAAAATTAACTAGTGTAGCTTACAGTCTTCCTAGCTTGGCACTTTCTTTTGATAATTATTTGCTACTTTGTGTAGCTGAAAAAGCAAAAAATCATATCCTATTTATAAATAATAATATCTGTTGCAATTATAACAGTACAGGTTCTTTGTTTACTTTCATGTATATATTTCTGTATACAGTACAAATCTTTTCAAACATTTATAGAAATGTTTACAAATTTGCTACATAGATTGGGAATTATTAATTACATTATCATTACCCCTATTTCTCACTTTCATGGGATGGGGAGGCCTGAGCATGGGTAAAAAGATGAATAATATAGCAATACAAGGTTACCGATATTAAACAAATTTTAAAATATCACTCGTCCATTCTTTATACAGTTTACAAAATATAGCATCACAGATAAATAAGCACCATACCATGTTACAGCCATCATCTATAACAGCATCGCACTACACTTGTGGGTACCTGGTGGCCGAGTGGACTGCACTCAGGACTCGTAATCCTAGGGACCAGGGTTCGATCCCTGTCGATGGTGGAGAAACAAATGGGCAGTTTCTTTCACCCTGATGCCCCTGTTACCTAGCAGTAAATAGGTACCTGGGAGTTAAGACAGCTGTTATGGGCTGCTTCCTGAGGGAAGAGAGGGGTGTGTGTGTGTGTAATTACCTAAGTGTAGTTACAGGATGAGAGCTACACTCATAGTGTCCGTGTGTGTGTGTGTGTGTGTGTGTGTGTGTGTGTGTGTGTGTGTGTGTGTGTGTGTGTGTGTGTGTGTGTGTGTGTGTGTGAAAAAATGATCGTTGATTGATTGACAGTTGAGAGGCGGGTCGAAAGAGCAGAGCTCAACCCCCACAAGCACAACTAGGTGAATACAGTACTGTACTTCACAAGCCCAGTTGTACAGTGCTCTTCATGAGTTACCATATACAGTACCTGTTACTGTATGTGGTAATATCATTTCCTCCTTACAAACTACTTCCACCCAGCTTTATCCCTTACCATATCCCATGTGTTCAGACTCCCAGCTTCCACACACACTGACAATGTCTGCCCACCTTTATGGTCTTCCTCTCCTTCGTCCTACTATAAAATTTACTCTTCACCAGTGAAGAGTATCCACCATCACAGTGAAATGATGATCTGCATGAGCTCGAAGAACATGCATTCAGATGTGCACGACTGATTTTCTAATATCAAAATTCAAACTGTACAAGGGTAAGTTTGCCCATATGCAAAATGAGGAGCTTGATGCTGAGTGAGCACAGGACACCCAAATACTATGTCTTAAGACTCATGACTATCTTGTTATGCATTTCTTTTATTACTGCACATTCTTGCATTAAGGAACTTCCTCCATGTTTTACTCTTCGTCATTTAATGTATTTGTGACTGAAAAGTGGTAGGAGTATTAAATTATATGTTCAGGTAAGTGTTTTACTGAAAAAAATTGAAAAATTTAATTTTTGAGGTCTCTGGAAGATAACTAGTTTCTAATATAAAACAAAGTTTGCTTAACACAAGGCTTTCAAGAAACACAGCCCACAATTTCTAAGTACAGTAGATATTACTTACAGCACCAAGATAAGAAATTCCAATACAAAACATAAAATCAAGAATTTTCCAAGTCTTCAGCATTGACTATAAGAACAAGTGCTGATTGTCGATCATCTTCATCATCCACAGGTAAGAGATCAACTCTGGCCACTGATCTTTCCATTCTCTCATAGGAATGAGAATTATCTTCATCTTCCTCCTCCTCCCCATCTTCTCCATTTTGGGTAGTGATAACAAATGTCTCCCCTTCTTGGCCATCACTGCCTTGGCTCATTAGTGAATAAACATTACTTGTAATTTTGTTTATTGTGACCTCGGATGCATCTGCTCCTCGGACAACTTGCCCCATTTGTCTGAGGAGGAGGTTGGTATCTATGACATTGTCTGTTAGCTGAATGACTTGTCCATCATCATCCACTATGTAGCCCTCGGGCAAAACAAAATTTGAAGCATTAGGCACAGTATCATCCACTGGTTCATTGGATGCAATAACCTGTATTGATTCTGGAAGTTGCTTACAGAATTTTTTCTTTGGTAACACATCAACATTTATTGCGGCTCTTACAGCTCCTTTCACATTAGCAGGATCCAGCTCACCAACAACCTCACCTAAATTACTGACTTGTATTACGTTATCTGAAACTTGTATACTAGTATTTGCACGACTCTTTTCTTGTTCAGCTGCATTGCCCATCTCTAGTGAAGATGCTAAATTTGATATATTATTGTCTGTTACTATACTGGGTAAATTAATATTACTCTTTGGAACCTTGATGGTCACAACATCATCCTCTGCACTGTTACTTTTAACGATTCTATCTTCATGCAGAGTATGTTGTGTCCACTCACCTTCCTCTTCCCCCTCTTCACTCTCTCCTATCAGTGACATGTCCCAGGGAATCATCATCACACATCCACTATCATCTGTGTAATGATAATGTAAATACTGGTTATCACCAAGACCACTTAGTCCAGCCTCCACTGTTATGTTCTCGTCCATTGGATGGACAATGGGAGTACCGTCATATGTATCCCCTGCAAGAGCATAGAGTGTTATCTTCCCATCTGGTTCATTGTAGTACGAAGAAGGCTTGACGCTGCTGGACCCTTTCCTCAATATCCGTCTTTTTCGTCTAGCCTGCTGCTCTTGTAGTGCCGCCACCTGAAAGATTTAAGAAATCAATGCTACAATAAGAATGCTCTTGAACAAAAATTTATAATAATTATATTTATAAAAATGCTACACAGCTTATGAATTTATTATTTATTTTGTATGTACATTTATTTATATTTTATATGCATGTAATGAATGCCATTAATCACTTGTAAAATTTGGGTAGATTTTAAATTAATCTTGGGATACGGATAATGTTTACTAAGAGATTAAGATAATAAATATAAATACTTGAGAGAAGAGAATGGAATGGTGTGGACTTTGTCGATGATTATAAATTGGCAAGACAATGAGTTAAACTGTAGAATATAAATGGGAGAAGAAATACATGTAGTAGATTTTAAAAACATATGGAGAAGTTGACCAGACCACACACTAGAAATTGAAGGGACGACGACGTTTCGGTCCGTCCTGGATCATTCTCAAGTCGATCATTCTCAATCGACTTGAGAATGGTCCAGGACGGACCGAAACGTCGTCGTCCCTTCAATTTCTAGTGTGTGGTCTGGTCAACATACTTCAGCCACGTTATTGTGACTCATCGCCTGCATATGGAGAAGTGTTACTTTAAATTCATATAACAATTTTATTTTTTAAGAGTTTATATATTAGCAGCATATGTTTAATATTAATGAGTGCAGAGGAGTGTAAAATGGGCACATTTCCTTTCACCTGATACCTCTGTTCATTTAAGATACAAATAGGTATCCAGGAGATATGCAGCTGTTGTGGGTTGCATCCTAGGGGAGGTCAGTAATTAGACCTGGGAGACCCCCCAATAAGTCTAAGTACAGGCTTCCTGTCACTCACAGTGGGAAGGGAAGGGAACTATCGGGAGAAGGTGCCAAGCCATTACGACTATATAGCACTTGGAAGGGGTCAGGATAAAGATTTGGGATAGGACGGGGGAAGAGGAATGGTGCCCAACCACTAGGACGGTCGGGGATTGAACACTGACATGCATGAAGCGAGACTGTCGCTCTACTGTCCATATAGTATGTGGCATATTATGGCTGTCTTACCTTCGAATCCCTCTCCTTCTGCACTTGCTCCTTGAGTTGGTCCACAGTCAGCGTCTGACACGTCCATTCTGCTAAAGTAGGTAACAGCTTTTGTGCTAGCTCTCTTCCCTCTTTGCTCATCTTCTCCAAGTCTTGATCATCCACTTCAGGCCCTTGCTGTTCTTTCCCACACTCTCGTAAGAAACTGCAACACATGAGACAAACATTCATACAGCTGTATATCAATAACTGTCTTTCTTTATATGCCAGTATTTTAAGACAGGTGAAACTGCATGCAAACTACTGTACATGTTTTGAGTATAGCTTATTGCAATAGCAATAATAATAAGTAATAATATCTGTTGAGTATTTATACAGAAAAATATACACTGGTTGTAAAACATTACAGTATATGATACATGGGACAGCATTGTTATATTTACTAGGCCACTTATCATGCAGGCTGCTGTACTGAGAACAGGCCAGTATAATGAGCACAGGCCAGTATAATGAGTACAGGCCAGTATAATGAGCACAGGCCAGTATAATGAGTACAGGCCAGTATATTGAGCACAGGCTAGTGTAATAAGACAAACCTCCAGACATTCCTCTTATTGCTTTCATATCTCACACTTCCTTTAACATGCTGCTTCTTTACAAAAATACAAATTATACCATAGTCATATAGACTTTCCCTTGTATCAATCACACTGTAACATAAACTGTAATGATACAATAATAAGTCATTCACTGCTTCATATCACTCCTCGTTGATTAACAGATATACTCCTTCCACATCAAACTTTCATTTCTATAAAACTTTTGCGAATTCCAGTTTTGATGTTCCTTAGTTTTTCACTTGAGAGTGACGTTGTTTGAGCAGATGCAGACCCCGGAACCCAAAGTAAATTTTGCTTTTATTGGGGAAGAATTTGGGAAGATAGGGTCCACGTTGAATCTCCCCCTGCCAATCCCTATATTGTAATCCCTATATTATTCAAATTTGAAATATTTTTAACTGTTCTTATAATGTATAAAAATTAATAATTAACCATGTTGTAAAGCTTTTTAAGAGTATTCTTTGCAACTTTGCAACTGCCGTTATTGGGAATATTTCCTGGCAACAATTTAAATTTTCTTTTCTATCAATAATTTTGACTAATTTTCAACACCATACTTAATACAAATTATGAAGAAAAAAAAAGTAATGTAACCAAAAAAGCTTTTCCTTTCCTATTCTATCAATGACATACAAAATCTCTCATGATCATTACTGAAAACTGATATTAACAACATCTTAAATATACGTACTGCATTTTAAACTCAACTTACTCTTTATAAGTGAAATTAAGTCTGTCGTGAACTTGTCTGATGTGTTTGATTAGATTACCCTGAGTGTTACAAGTGAAAGCACAAAAGCAACACTTATACGGTTTCTCTCCTGTGTGAATCCTGACATGACGACGTAGGTGATGAATTGTTGGAAAGCACTAAGAGAGAAAGCAATTATATTAAGCAAATAATAACAATAATACAAATGAAATTACTTATCAGTGATGCCAAATGTATGTTTCACACATCCCTCCAGAATCCCATTATCACAAATTCAACAGTAGATTTTTTATTTACTGCAATATCAAGATCTCAACCTATGTATTAAATCAAACGAATAACAAAAATAAGAGATTGAACCTTGATGCAGTGAGGGCAGTTGTGTCTTCTGGGCCCATGGACTTGCAGTATATGTGCTGCTAAGCGATTCTTCATGATGAATTTCTTACCACACTCTTCACAAGCAAAAGGCTTGGCACCTGAAATTAATAAATTATTTAATTGCTGTGAAAGTTAACAACTACTGTATGCTAAAGCTATGATTTTCAGCAGCGAGCCACAAAAAATATTAATTTAATATTTTTTCTTTTAGAAGTGATAGAAAGTTACAGATATCAAGTGTTGAATGTAATAAAATATCTTCCCTGTTGAGCCCTTAGCAGCCCCCCAAATTAAGTGCTAGTCCAGCCAAGCCTTACGGAGGGAAAATGAGGCTTTAGACCCCACCCAAGCTCACCAGGAGCCATAGCACTGTGGAGAAATGCCCGACAGACCGCTGGAACGTTATCTAACACAGTGCACAGTTACAAACCCCATTAAGATTTCAACTTAGATTTAACAGCAGAAGTTGTTAAACACATATGGCAAAATCTTACTGAAGCGACCATATGAGTCATAAATATAGTACTCATACTCTGCTCAAGTAAAACAGAAACAAGCAACACTTAGTGTGTCAGCTAGAGGCTTAGGGCCCATGCAGGAATATCCCTGAAAAAAAATAAAAAAAACAGGAGCCATGACCAGAATCTGGCTCTCTGCAAGACAAGAGAAGCTTGGGGATTAAGAGATGAACCCAAAACTAAGAAAAAACCACTAGATAGGATAAGTGTAACAGTACAAGCAACTGTTGCATCAATTGACTTAATGAAGTCAATGATTGTTCACTGTGGGCTAAAGAAAAGATGCATATGCAAGCCCAAAAATTCCACCACTCAATTCTTATGTAGGTGGTAGCACACAAGGCCTAGAAACTCCATACATGAAAATTAACAGAAAGCCCTGAACCATCCAGGTAGATCATGCTACCAATTCTCTGGAAAAGGCTGAACCTTGGGAAGGTGATGGGGAAATGATTGGGGCAACGAGCTGGAAGAGCTGGGAATGAGAGCTGAAGGCACCACATAGACTAGAAACAGCAGATTCCACAGGAAAATAGGTTCACTTGCAGATGGCTGAACATCTCACAAAGACAAAGAAAGGAGGCCAACTTCATTGAAATCAGATGGAACCGAGAAAGAGTCTGCAAGAATGTTCAGCATACCCCAAATGTATATTGTACTGAGAATTAAACCCAAAGAAATCAAAGGTACCCTAAGAGTCCAACACCACAGGGAAGGGGAACAAACTGAACCCCCCTCTTTCCCTGTTGAGTTAAAATAGACCACAGCAGCACAATTTGAGTGGAGAGAGAGACAGCAGAGCCCCACAAGAGACAGCCACTAAAGCACCATGCAAACTGCCCAAAACTCCCACAGCGTAATATGCGCCTGCAACAGGCAATGAGACTGCTGCCTATTTAATTCTGACTGCTGCCTGAGACTGCTGCCTATTCACTGACCAGGTATGACTTGAGCTGAATATAAAGTCACAGCCAACTTCTGATGAATCTGTGCACAGCTCGAGGAACAGAAGAAGAGGAGGAGGAGGAGGGGACTAGAAATAGAACTTGAAAAACAAAAAGATAAAAATTATCTTTCCCTCAGTTGGAGCAGGGCATGCAGAGCATGGTTCCAACTGTGGTGAAATAATGCCCACTGGAGAATACAATAAAGTTCCTTCAGTCACATATAGCACAGAGGGTAATCTAACATCTCTGTGGCTCATCTGGGTACTAAGTTTCCACCTGTGTTCCCTTGTTCGTGTTCCACCCGTGCTGAAGAGTTTTTCTTTGTCCACCCTATGCAGGCAGTGGCACAGGCTGGCCAAAATCTTCTTCAGGTCATGATAGAAAAGCAGAGATCTCCACTTCACCAGCCAGAGATGGTGACACAGCTGTAACAGTGCCAACCATGGGACTAAAATGAATGCCATCTTGTTATTCCAGACTAGTTTTAGCCAAGGTAGGACCTGTAAAGGCACTAGTTGACCAGAAAGCCAAAATGGGCCAAAAGGGAAATAATCAGGTCCATGGCAGCAGACAAGCCAAATGACTGGAGGCCCAAACAAGCTTGTTATCAAGGTAGATCAGAACACAGATCCCCACAACACAAATTTTTTGAAGGACTGTGTGAGTGAATCTGGAGAAGATTTTTGGAACTAGGTTCAGGCCAAACAGCAGAGGTCAAAAGTGGCACGAGAGGTACCCCATGTTGAACCCTAGCTAATTCCTGAAAACCAGTTGGATATGAACATACCAACAGGCATCTCAATGATCCAGGTAGATGAGCCAAGACTAGCTTGAAAGCACATCATAATGGTGAATTTGCAACAGGGTGGTCATCTGGCATATGGGACAAGGAACAAACCCTTTAAGAACAAACATGTCCAGCGATGATCACACAAACATATTGTGTAATCCTCGCTTTCACACAATGCAGCAATAATTCAAAGAATATCACCATGGGACAGGAAAGAAGTAAGTAATTATCAAAAGTAGGCACCAAGCCAGGGAGACTTATATAGCAAACAGGAAAGGAGGACACCTTCAACAAGGATGGGGTCACAACGAGCATACCCTTTCCCAACAAAATGCTAATGAGATTGAAGAGTAGAGGCATAGATGGTTGAGGCGATCCTTGAAACATCAAAACGGACAAAGATCAGACACCCTGTTCTGGCCTCAAGACTACTCTCAATTATCTTGTGCTTTATGCAATTTTTGTTTCAAATTCTTGTAGAATGGCATCTCCCATGCATTCAGCACTTCATAAGGTACTATATTTGTGGCTAGAAAGTGATGTAAATACATAGCAATAATGTTCAGGTACTGTAGTGTTTTATTTCAAGGTGAGTAGAACAAAATTGGACTTTAGGGGGGTGTCTAGTATGTAAGCTTACTTGTCCCGTATTTCGGTCGTGCAGATCAATGGCCACCTGTACCTATACTTTCATATTTGCAAACCCTGAATTACAAGTTAGAAGTTAGACTAATGAAATGTAAAATGAAATGAAATAAATCGAGTGCTACTTCAAAACCAACTCGGAAACAGCTTACCAGCATGAGAATACAAATGTGCTCTTAAATTTCTCTTTGAGCGAAATGTCACTCCACATACAGGGCAGGCAATGATTGGCCGCGCTCCCTCATGAGTCAGCATGTGGTTGCGTATTGTAGTACGACGATGAGTTACAAAGTTACACTGCAAAGACATTATTAATCTTTATAATCAACATAACCTTCTATTGGAATAGGACTACACCTCCTTTACCAAAATGTTACAGAGCTATTTTGAAGGTCATGAACAAGTTTTCACTGTTGTTGATTTATGTAGAATGCTTCAAATAAAAGCCTCCCAAATATCTGCGTACAGTTTTAACATTTAAATTTGGTATCTGGCTAAAGAGAACTACAAAATATAATATATACAGTTCATCAAGCAAATAGACACAACAAAGTAATTGTAAAATATAACGACATTACAGTATCTCATTCATACTAATCAATTTTACTTATAATTTACAATACTCACAAGGGCACATTTCAGCCTGCGGGATTTGGCATGAACATATTCTATATGTTCTCTTAGGCTTGTATCTCTTGAAAATGTGTTGCCACAAATTTCACATATATATAACTGAGTGTCTGTGTGTTTGTATGAATGACGAAACAACTCAATTTTTGATGCTGCACTAAAGTCACACTTCGCACATTTGAATGGCAAATCTGCTTTGTCTCTGTGTCGAACCTGGTGTGTTTCTGAAAATACACAAATTATTTTCAGCTATGAATAACCTGATAAACTTATGTACAGGTATATTCCATTATTTACACTATATAGTGCACTATGTCCTTTCTTATAAATTGCAAAAAAATGCAAAATCCTTCACACACACATGCACGTCACACAGTGACCATTCTCACACCTTTATGTTCAATTTGTACTTTCACACATGTAAAATACCCACCATGTGCCTCCACTAATATATCCTATATTGATTACTGAGCATCAAATTTTTTAGAAAGCATTTTTCTAGAAAGCAGAAAAAATCAAATATAGAATAATGAACTATTAAGTATTTCACAAGTACATATATAATACAGAAAATATAATGCAGTACAAGAGAGAATTCAGAATATACAGTACAGTACTTACTTAATATGGACATTGTGGAATACATTTTTCCACATTCCTCACATTTATATTGAGATTTTACAGTTTTCTGAAAAAGAATTAAAGGAAACAAATCAACATTTAATAGTATACAGTACTTTCATATTAACACTTTGGCAGTAAAACTTTTCCTTTGGCGCCATATTTTTCTTGATATTGTATATAGGACTAAAAGAAAAAATTTACAATTTCACACTGTATGTGTATAGTAAGAAATTAAATGGTCTTTCTACTCGCTTCATTAGATCATTTTTTCACAAAGAATGTTAAGTGATACATTGTTGTTGTTTTTAGATTCAGCTACTCAGAAGCAAAATTTCTATGTAGCACAGGCTATAGTAAGCCCGTAAAAGTGATACAATTCTAGGAATCCTGAGGTTAGCAAGTTAGCAGTTGATGAGAGTCCTCTGTTGGTGGTTGTGTGCATGAAGCAGAGACCGGGATTGGAAGATTCCAAGTTTGTAGCAATGTACTTATTGTTAAATCTAGGATGGTTTGAGTATTTCTTCAGTGACTCCCTAGTGTCTATAATGATCATGTAGACATTTTTGAAAATTTCCTGTGACACTCGTATCAGAATGTGATACACTGCATCAATGTTCAGAATCCCTGATTATACGACACAGCAAATCATATCTTAGAGAGTACGTTAATATGATAACTCATAAATGTTGCTTCCACTATAATTTAGTTGCTAGTGATAATGGTTTAGCATGGCCTTATTTGCAACTTATCCTCAAAACAATGAGCCTAAATAAATACCATGCTGAATTGTTCCTCTAATTTATAAATTAAATGTACTTCACCCATGACTCAAAACTGATGTCATTCAAGCTTTTTCTGAAAAGAGCTTTATTAATTTGTAATGTTCAAAGCAAACCTCTCAAAATTACTCACCCCTCTGAAATCTAATTATAAAGCAAAAAGACATAAAACTTTTGGGTGGAAAGCTGTCTTCTGACAGCACAGAATTCCTAGACTTATGAAGCAGTTAGGTCCTATACAGTATCAAGCAGGTACTGTGGATAGTTTGCTGGTTCTGTAAAATAACCCCCAACCCCATGAAACAGAGACGTATGGTAATGATAATGGTTCATCCAAATATAATTTGTACTCTTATAGTATAGCCATAATTTCCATGCTTTCTGTAAAGATAATGAACTTTAAAAGTCAATGACTAAAGATGAAGCTCAATTTACACACCTTTTTAGGGACATTATCAACAGCCTCCACTGTATCACACACATACACATTTTGCACTTCACTTTTGACATCTTCTGGCTCCTCCTTGCATTTCACCAGGCCATCTACAGAATTGGGTTCACTCTCTTTCTCTCTAACTTGCTGCTCGGTCATCTGTCTTTCTCTTCTCTCGGAATCCACAGCTTTAATCCCACTCTCTTTTAGGCAGCTCTCCAACAGATCAAACCCATTGCCTGAATAAATAAATGTAAAATATCTACTTTTAGCATTATATGAATAAAATGTTATTGGCCTGTAGTTTTTACTTACAAATATTGCTGTCAATAATACAGTACCTCCATATAAGTGGGTGATCTTCAGAAATAAAGATACTTATTTGCCAACCTTGATCTGCTTCTGATATTCCAGGGTTCTCTCCGTTTCCAGTTTCATCAGTTTTTGATTGAGTTGTACACTTCTCGCTAATCTGAGAGTCACAGAGCAGCACTGGTGGTGAGCATTGGTCAGTATTAGTGACTGGTGCTTCTCTAACAACAGGTGGATACTTCCTTGGCCGGCCTCGACCACGTTTAACATGGAAAATAGACTGTGGTTTGTTCTCTGCTGAAATAAAGTAATGGGAACTATCAATTGCACTGACCACATCCTAGAATAAAAAACCACTTTTCATTATATTCACCTCTTTATATCCAAAACGATATCAGAATTAACCAGTTCTATCCTCCCACTAACATGGCTACAAACACCATTAACTACCTAAGTACAAATCATCACCTGTCATCAGGAAGCTATCTGAAAGAAAGCATGAATGCTACATCCTTATTCCATTGAGCTTCATACTGTATTTTAGTTCTATAGACTATTTAAGAAAATGTTGAAATATTTAAGAATGTTGAGTTATTTCATGTTCTACTATGAACATTACATTGTCTATGAACATTTAATTTCCCAAGGCATGAAAACATGATCTTATTATTACTGTATGTATTCATTTACACTACTACAGTACTCCCATTTACATAATTTTATTTATATCTATACAGTATACATACAGTATTGTACATACACAGTTTTGAAGAGTATACTGTATACAGTTCATAGGAAAAGGGAGTACCACCTCTACTTCAAATATTGAAGGCCCTTATATATCATAGTCTCTTAAGAAGAAAATACGTCTTAATAATATTTGACATGTTAGCTCTAATATCTCACCTTGCACCTCCTCCTCCTCCTCTTCTTTAATCTCATCTCCATGGCCAAACTCCGCTAACTGCCTGTAGTCTACTTTCTTTGTGTGACGCCTTCCTGAAGAAGCAAAAGTTACTAGCATAATTCCGGAATGTTCTTCCTAAAACATTACAAATTTAATGTAATGGAAGATTAACAACAAAGAACAGTATTATTACAGCACAGGAATTTGTAACACAAGAGAAAGTCTATTGCACACATTTGACTATCATTTGTTAAAAACTACAGGAATGCAAAATACATGAAACAACAGAGATGAATACTTAAGTTACACTTTAATAATAATTTTCTTTTTAAATGATACATTTGCATATCTTCAGAACCGAGGATGTAAAATTAAAATTGTACTGTATCTATCTATACCTCATCTCCCACCCTGCCCCTGGAACACTTCAATCCAAGGTGGTGGCAATGACAGAAAAGCCTTTAAACAGGCCTATTTAACCATTTTTAATATGATCACTTAAGTTCTACTCTGCCTTTCTCTCAGACTCAGTCTTTTCTCTCACTTGGGCTGGACTGTAGAGCAACAGTCTCACTTCATGCAGGTTGGCATTCAATCCCTGACCGTCCAAGTGGTTGGGCACCATTCCTTTTCCTTCCATCTCACCCCAAATCCTTAACCTGATCCCTTCCAAGTGTTATATAATCATAATGGTTTGGCACTTTCTCCTGATAGTACCCTTCCCTTCCCTTCTCAGTCTGTAAGATTTCAGCTGATGACAGTCCTGATTCCCATATCAGTTTCAACCCAAATCATTTAATTCTGCTCTGCTCTAACAAAATCCACATTTTTTCAACTGCCTCTTAAAATTATTAGATGATACCTTTGGTTTGTTCTAAACCCTTTACATCATGAGGAACACTGTATATCCCTAAGCACAGTAATCCCCCCACTTTCCCGTTCCATAAAGTAGATTGTCTTTCATCACTCTATCCTGTATTTTACTATTGTAAATCTTCCTTACAAGCCTATTATCATTTATCACCTCCAGCTGTCTGAAACACCAGGTTATGTTCCTTGGCCAGCTTTCCAACCTTACACCGGACATCTCTGGCCCTCTTGACTATCCCAGAGTAAACAGGCCTCTCCACTAATCTATAATTAATTTATATACAAGAAGACAAGAGAGTGCGGGTTGGGTTGTGAGAGTGCATAACATTGGTGTTCTTACATTCTTGCAAAGCCACTAACACTCACAGCATTTTAGGCAGAGTGATATACAGTGCTCCCTCGATTCGGTGAACCATTTGGGACCAACCCTAATTCGTTGGAGTGAGGGATTCGTTGCAACAGGTGATGCCTTTAGGAGGCATTCATGTAATGCACTTTTTAATAATGTATAACAAGAATAATTCAATATTATATACTACTATTCAACTATATAGCAATGAATCAGTATACACTTCAGAAAAGGCAAAAAAAAAAAAAAAAAAAAAAAAAAAAAAAATGTACACAGTGCTTTCACTGAATCCTCTTGAGTTACCATTTGTAATTATAAACACCTCGTGTGTGACTTGGTCACGAAGGGTGTCACCAACTATAAACAAACACTGCCATCTCCATCACTCTCAATACCCACCTGGGTGAGGGATGGATACCAGGAGTGAGGTGGAGGTCGAGTTAGTCAGGTGAAGATAGAAGCAGAGATAGGAGCAGGAAGGGAGAGTGGAAGTGAGGGAGGAGTAGAGGCAATGAGGGAGGGATAGAGGCAATGAGGGAGGGATAGAGGCAATAAGAGATGGATAGAGGCATTGAGGGTGGGATAAAGGCATTGAGGGTGGGATAAAGACAGTGAGAGTTTGGGCATCATAAGTGTAATGACTGTGTCTTGTCACAGTCATTACACTAGCCAGAAGGCATTATCCACCAGGCAGTCCCCGTGGCGAAGTGGTAACACACTCACTTGGCGTTTCGCAAGTGCTCTGGCCTGGGTTCATATCCTGGCCAGGGAGGATTTACTTGGCACCAATCCTTAACTGTAGCCTCTGTTCACCCAGCAGTAAATTTGTCTAGTCTGACCGTATCTAGCATGTCTGTCTACACCCAGTTTATCTAGCCTGTCTGTCTACACCCAGTTTATCTAGCCTGACAGTCTGTCAAGACTAACAATGTCTAGACTGACAGTCTATCTAGACATTGTATATACTGACAGTTTGTCTAGGTTGAGAATATCTATTCTGACTGTCTAGAGCCAGTTTATCTAGCCTGACACCCTGTCAGGGTTGGCAGTATGTCTAGCCTGGCAGTATGTCTGGCTTAACAGGCCTGGCAGTATGTCTGGCCTGACAATGTCTAGACTGACAATGTATAGACTGACACAATATCTAAACTGACAATAACTAGTCTGACTGTCTACACCCAGTTTGGCTAGCTTGGTAGTATGTGTAAGGGAGAACTTTTCCACCAGTCTTTGAATTTTGTCCCTCTATCCAAAGCAAATATGCACATCCCCCGCTTCAGCAAACCAGAGTTCATCAAATCGGGTGAGTAAATCCGGCCTGAAAAGTGTGCGTCCTAACCAGAGATTTGCCGAATTGAGGTTCGCCGAATCAGGGGTCCACTGTAATCACTTCTCAATGACTGTAATTTATTACTAGATAGCCAAAATTGGCTTGAGCCACATTAATGCATACCATGTTCTGAAGGCCTTAATCCTGTGAGAAGTGAACCAAATTCATTACTTAGAAACAACATGCTATTTCTGACACGAGACAAAGTGTCCACAAGCCTCCACTGTACTTAACATAAGCAAAGCCTTAACAAAGCTTACCTTTTATTATAGTATTTTCTGGAATCACTTTTAACTTCTTTTTTACAGATTTAGGCTTTTCTTCTTTTTGAGTTACTTCTCCATTCTCTTCCTGACATTCTGACAACACACCTTCCTGTGAAGTTTTTTGCATCTCTGGCTCATCGCTTTCAGCAGAAATTTCATTCTCTTTTTTTATATTAACCTGAAAAAATTATTGTATACATTTTATCATGACAATCATCATTTACCACCTTTATTGTGTATGGGCGGCATCAGCCTTGAGAAGATGGAGGAGTAGCATAAGTAAAGAGGTTACAAATTCATAAGACAGTGTATAGTGCTCCAAGCGAATTGTCATATACAGTACCACAGAAAATAAAGTATACCATCTTCTTACATTATGCTGATTATCAATGAGCAATGGTGTCCCTGAGTATCTCGACGGTCCCCGTCCCCTGCCTCGGCCACCTCTTCCTCCACGCAGCCTCGGTGCCGACACCTTTGTAAGTAATATGAAATACTGTGCATTCACAATCTATTACCACATTGTTATCACTATTAACATCATCAGTAATATGATGGTATTCAAGCTCTAAGGCTGGTGCTGTAATTGGTTGTCATACAATACTATATATTTTATTCAATGACTAGTTATGAAAATAAAATTTATGTATATTAATATTTCATATATTTTAAAGTTCTGTATCTAATTTAAAAAAAGATAATATCTGTACTGTACAAGTCTATTCAAGAATACAGTACAGTAATGCACAAGGGTTTTTATATCACATTTAATTTCCTGCATACAAGTTCCTTAAAGATTTCTCGATAATGTATTTTACACCAGATCTAATAAAACTATGAACAGAGTGATACCATAAGTTAAAATTTTCTTTCACCTTTTGAGAAAGTTTCTTGAGGGCTTGCAGACGCACATCATCTGGTAACTTATCAAGTTTGCTTAATAGTTCATCCACCTGTAGGTAAAAACTTTCAATAGAGCACATTATTTATTTTCAAATATATACAGTACAGTACTACACTGCATAAATAATTACACAATAATTAATCCTTAGAAAATATACACACAAATATTTTCTGCAAAATTATAATTTGATTGGGATTGTCTCAAAGTTCTCCAAATGAACTCACTAGAAAGGAGACGAGAGAGATACCAAATAATATACACATGGAAAATACTGGAGGGACAGGTCCCAAATCGCACAGTACAGGTACAATAACAAAGTACTGGAGTAAATGAACTGGAAGAAAATGCAGAATAGAACCAGTGAAGAGTAGAGGTGCCATAGGCACAATCAGAGAACACTGTATAAACATCAGAGGTCCGCGGTTGTTCAACGTCCTACCAGCGAGCATCAGAAATATTGGCGGAACAACCGTGGACATCTTCAAGAGGAAACTAGATTGTTTTCTTCAAGGAGTGCCGGACCAACCAGGCTGTGATGAGTATGTGGGCCTGCAGGCCGCTCCAAGCAACAGCCTGGTGGACCAAACTCTCACAAGTCAAGCCTGGCCTCGGGCCAGACTTGGGGAGTAGAAGAACTCCCAGAACCCCATCTAGCAGGTATCAAGCATGAGTTGGTCACTGTTGTTAATATTTCATGCTCGCTTCACCCATCAACAGTATTTTCTTTTGTTTTTTTTGGCTTAATAACATATTATCAAACACTGTAACAGTAGGCAAGTTTATCACTAAATGTTAAGTTCACTCCCAATTCTCTTATTTTTTTTTTTTTTGAGGAGGGGGGGGGGGGACTAATACACAGTGTTGAACATGTAATGTAGTGGGTCAGGGTATGATAGGTTTGGGTAGGGTAAATATTTTAGCTGCTTATAAAAAAAAGTCAGATCTTACATAAACAAGGAACAGTAGTTTCAAGCCGCCAGCATCCTGTCCTCGTCAAGGCCACTAGAGAGATAGTAGCCCTCAAGTAAATTCAGGTAAAAATTTCCAGTAGTATTTAGAATAACACGTCTAACATCTTGTTTTTGGATTAAATACAAGGTTATTACATATCCAAATCATACGGTGTTCCAAAGGACAATAATCAAGTACTATACTGTATAGTATTTCCTTGGGGATACAAAATCCAGTTACAGTATTCCTCTAGTGTTTTTATCCTGAATGAAAGTATAACATTTCTCCATAAACTTGTATCAAAGTATAGTGATCCACACAGGCCTGTATCAAAGTACAGTACAGTACATTTTCCTCCCCAAGCCTGTAACCAAGTACAGTATAATACCCCTATGACAAGTTATAGCACCTGGAATTTATCTGGAGTGGGAATATTGGAATTTGACCCATGTATCATATTCCAAAAATGTGCAGCCATGTTGGAATAGACGAATGCCAACAAATATTGTTGAAAACATCTTGATAACTTATTAAAACAAAAAAACAAAAATTATTTATATGTCACCTCACATATTTATATGTTAGGCTTGGTTTGGTTAGGTTTGGTTAATTCCAACATGGTTGCACATTTTAAGACTTGTAGAATGTAAGTCTAAGACTGCACATTAAGCAGTCCCCATGACGCAGTGGTAAAACACGCGCCCAGCCCTTCACAGGCACTTCGGCCTGGGTTTGTATCCTGGTCGCCAATCCTTAACTGTAGTCTCTGTTCACCCAGCAGTGAATGGGTACCTGGTTGTTAAAAGATTTGATTACGTAAACTGCAGGCCATGCAAGGCAACATCCACATATTCCCAACTTAATCATCTATAAATGTCTAATTTACACTTGAAATATTCCAAATGTAATCCCATATCTAGTATGATATTCTGGCAATTTGTTCCCTAAATCTACAATGCTTCTCAAGTCAGTAGTTACTCTTTATTTTTTTCTGAATTTAAATTATATCAATTTACAACTTTTATCTATTATTTTACATTGATATATTTATCAGATTTATATCCTTTTTCATCTACTAATATTTTTAATTATATAACCCTTAATTTTTCCAGATAATGTAAATGAACCTTTTATAATTCAGTGCATAAAAAAAAGGTTCCCAATTCTTGGAACCAACTTTGTCCTCATCCTCTATACATTTTCAAGCTAATTTAGGTTCATGCTATTGAATGGTGACCCAAACTGAACTGCATAATCTGAATGAGGCTTAACAAGGGAAAGCTAAAACTGAAAAATAACTATCATATTTACAGCTTTTTTTAAGTTACAAAACTCCAGCAATTCAATTTCTTTCTTTATTATGCACCCCATACCCATCCTGTGGGCGGTGGTGTAAAGGATTACAGAGGCACATAATCGGTTTAGGAACTGAACCCTCTAGTTCATTTAGCTAAGCAAATAACAATTTTTGACGCTAGGTACAAAATTATTAATGTTATATATACATGTACACATTCTCATACATACATGTACATAGATATATATACGTATACATACACATACATATTTAATCACCCACACAAGTACACACATCAATAATCTTTTGTGTCAAGTGATTCAACAAGAGGCTCACAACAGTCACTATTCAAGGCACTTTACATCTATGGTGAGTCGCACAGTTACTAGTCTTGCTCCACCCAACTGGGCCGCAGCTTTACAGTCATGTGCTCCACACCCACCCAACTGGGCGGCAGCTTTACAGTCATGTGCTCCACACCCACCCAACTGGGCCGCAGCTTTACAGTCATATGCTCCACACCCACCCAACTGGGCGGCAGCTTTACAGTCATGTGCATGCATTACTTACAGTAAGCAAATTTTGGATACTTCCCTAAGATTTCGGGCAGCACATCATTATGAATGAAGTGCTGCCCAAAATCTTAGCAAAGTATCCAAAATTTATCCATACTAAATACTTATGGATACTACTATCCATAAGTATCCATACTAAAAACTCCAGCATCTCAATGCTTTATTTTGAAAATGAATATTTGACTTCAGATCACCTACTCCAGGTAGCCACAATTTCCTCCACTTTTGGCTGGGTAAAATAGATGAGGTTTAAGATTAGTATTGTACAAAAATGTAAGAATTATTGTATATATAAATAAATAAATAAATAAAGTGAATAAAAAAAAATATGGAGCGACTTGTCCTAAACCATTCAACATTCGTCGTCTCTCTTCTGTGCCAACTACACTCTCTGGAATCCCTTAAGGTTAAATATATGTTTCAGACAGATATATCCACGGGCTCGCAGGTGTTAAACATTAGGAAAATAGTTTGATCATTCATAAAGGGAGCAACCAGAGCCACGTACACCTCACGCCTAGACCTCCCACACAACAATAAACTTTTGCAATATAAATAAAGATGAAAACTACCACAAGCAAACTCATCGCCTTTTATTCATCGAAAAAACCTGCCTCTCGAGCGTCTGTTATGAGTTAGGCATTACAAAAATATTCTTGCTCTTACCTCGTTCAATATATCGTCAGAATCCAGCTCCATGTTGGAGGAATTTAGAGGCAAATAATGATAACCTCGCGTCATGAAACGCCGTCTCATGCAAATGGCCGCCGGCCTCCACACCCGTCTTCTCTAACCTAATGATCTTCATTGATATTTTCGAATATGTTGCACAATTGATTACGCATACAACACTAACTGTCACTAACTTAATATTCACCCGATACAATAGTATTTATATCTCCAAAATTTTAATTTAATTTATCGAGGCCAAAATTTTTCGGATTTAGAAAGCACGATGTAAACATTGGGGTTCAGGTGTGGTGGGAAGCCTCGCCCTCGGCCAAGACTATTCAATATTACTGTCATATATAAGGGAGTTTTGACAAGTTTGGCTACGTTACGACGCCTTTTGTATAGTGCTTGAGGTGAGTGGCTTGTCTTATTTGGACGACATTAAGCGGAGCGACAGGACAAGAATTGTCTTCTTTCGAATTTGAATTTGACTGAATCTTATATTTTGTAATTAATCAACTGTTACGGAAGGCATAGCCATAAACTTCCATTTGTGTAAGTATTTAATCAATTCTACATTTATCTACATTTAGGGACCTCGCGGCTGAGTGGACAGCGCTCACGGGTCGTAGTCCCAAGGGCCCAGGTTCGATTCCTGGCGGAGACGGAAACAAATGGGCAGTTTCTTTAACCCTGATGTACCTGTTCACCTAGCAATAAATAGGCACCTGGGAGTTAGACAGCTGCTGCTACAGGCTGCTCTCTGGGGATGTGTGTGTGTGTGTGCATGTGTTGGGGAGAAATATATGTACAGTAGATATAATAGAGGAAAAATAGATTGGTTAGAAAGGTGAGGTTCAAGAGCTAATAGCTCGATTCTGCAGACACAAATAGTAAATACATCTAATGCCAGTGTTAATCCGCATTATGCACACCCAGGAGAGTGAACCATTTATATTTATATATTTATTTATTTATGTATTTACAGTATATACAAGAAGGTACATCGGATTGTGAGAGTACATACAATTGTTTTTTTACACTTGCATAGTGTTTTAGGCAGACGAAACTATGTAACTCAACCTAAGAGTGAACCCCATAACACACCCTGAGAGTGAACCCCATAATACACCTTGGGAGTGAATTTCATAACACACCCTGATAGTGAATCCCATAACACCCTGAGAGTGAACTCCATAACACTAGGGTCCCGGTAGTACAGTCGGGTTCGTTCTTGACCCACAATCGAGAATTCCAGGCTCCAATCCCGAGTGGGACAGAAATGGTTGGGCACATTTCCTTTCACCTAATGGGACTGTTCACCTAGCAGTAAGTAGGTATCTGTACTCAGGGGTTATTCAGCTTGTTGTGGGGTTGCATCCTGGATGGGGTCAGTAATTCGACATAGGGGGGGGGGAAGGACCCCAATAAAAGCCTAACGTGTACGAATGCACTCTGGCTTCCTGTCCCTCGACACAATGAATTATTATTATTATCTTAACACACCCTGGTGGGTAAATGGACTATGTAAGACCATGTAGAATGAACCTTATAACACCCTGGAGAGTAGGTCATATAACAGATAGAGCAGTTCTTTCTAGGGTCATTAGAGAATCTTCTAAAATGAATACTCCACCAAAGAATTGTGGATATAACGGAAACAGACATTATATCTACAACTATATAATGGATACAGACAATAGTGCCATGAGATGTGTCACAATTTTAACATTATTCTTACTTATATTCTTTATTTGCAGAAAATGTATACAAGATTTTTTGTTAAACATTATTGCATTCACACATTATAATAAAAAAATTATTATTATTATTATTATTATTATTATTATTATTAAAATTAATTAGTTAAGTATAGAATTCAGGTTACATTGTCTTGTATTAAAATTGCACAATACTCTGTAGTTTCGTCCCCGCAACATAGTTCAATTCCACGGATCCTGCAACTCGCTGAATTTGAGCCAGTCTACCATCAGTTCCCCCGAATGGCAACGTGTTTAATACATCTCCTTCCCACTGAGACTTGTTCAAGCTTAACAGTATATCTACAGTATTATTATTGTGTGATGTATTCAATATATCCAGAATCCATATGTTGGGTAAAGGTTTGTTTAAAGGTTATTCAATTACTCCCAAGACAGAGTGGTTTTTCTTATATTAAATTTGTATGGAGAACAATATTACAGTATTTTATTTGTTTAGATAAGACAGATAATCTGCTATAACAGAGGCATTATGGATTTTTGTGTTCTCCCCTTAATGGATTAATAATTTATTTACAGCTGATATAACATGGCAAAGCGACCAAAAGTTGTTTTGGATGAACCTTCTGGGACCATATGGCCAGAAAACTTCAATTTATTATCACAGAAGACTTCTTCAAAACTCTTGTATGTTTCTATAAGATTGCTGTTTGGCACTAATTTAAAATAACATTACACACAGTAATATTATTAAAAAAATGACATTATTTTAATTTGATGATGAAATATAATATGCCTGTTATAAATCAAATCTATATATTTTAAGTATATTGGTACACAACTCAACACTTCATTTATCATATAATGACATACCGTGTGGGGCATCAGACCTGTGCTGGAGGTAATTGGAACGGGTAGCCCGCAGTCTGCAGTCCTGAGCTGCCATTGCTCCTACTTGGCCATCGTCACACGGGGTGAAGATGCTTCAATCCTACTCTTCATTGTCAGTATGACTGAAAAAAAGTGAGTGACTTTGCTATATACAAAGGTTTTTGAATAGCCCTTTGAAATTTATTTGTCCTCATGTGCCATTGACTTATCTTTATATTCACAAAACTACATAGGCTTATGCAGACAAGGAGTCACAATAACCTGGCTGAAATATGTTGACCAAACCACACACTAGAAAGTGAAGGGACGACAACATTTCAGTCCGTCCTGGACCATTCTTAAGTCGAAACGGCGTTGTCCCTTCACTTTCTAGTGTGTGGTTTGGCCTACATAGGCTTAATTAGTGAATTGCTTTAACTCTTTAAAGTATATTCAATGTACTGTATTCACAAGAATGTTAAAAATCAGTTTTTATTTATGTACTGTAGATATAACAAGTACAGGAAGGTGTACAAGAAGAATTGTAACAGGTTACAACCTGTAAACTAAGATTTACATCTGTTTTACATTGTGGTTGGATTGTTTTACCATAAACATGCACAGTTGCCAGTTTTAGTACTGTACAAATCAATATGAGTGGTTTATGTAAAGGGTTTCTTTGATTATCAGGGTTAATTAGTACCCCCCTGAGTGGTACCAATCAAGCCCACCCCACTCACATCCTTGCCTACAGTTACACCAGACAAATGGGGAGGCACTTGTATTTTAAGGGTACGGAACGTCACGATATTTCATTATTTTACTATCATTAGATGGTAAGGAATTGCTTTTATTAAGTATTTCATGATATTTTGTGTGTGGTAAGATATACCAATCATAAGGGATCAGGGATACCTCCCTTGATTAGTTGCAAAATATAACTATAAAGTTAATCGTATTGTAAGGTACATGAAAATTAAAAACTAAAATGTTTTTGTTTAATCAAATCCCACCCTTTATCAGAAAAGTTAAATAGAAAACAAATGTTCATTATATGGAATGTTCATTTGCAGAAATCTTTAATTTTTGGATACACTCCACTTCTTTTAGTTTGCTCACTATATTAAATGGAAACATTTCAGATTCTATCTGCTGAAAAAAATAAATGCGCTGTGCACAGCTTTGACATTTCACCCATACCAGGAGAACACCCTCATTCTTGCTTCAGCCTCCTGTAAAGTGTATAGGATTAATGTAGGTGAGTCCTGTAAACATTTTCAACTAAACAAGATACAAAAGTTGATTACCTATATACTGTGAACCATTACTGTATGACAGTATTATGTTCACATCATAGTAGTCCAGTTTTTGGCCAGTAGCTTGTTTACAAAGTATATGTAACATGTAAAGTATATGTATATTACATTCACATAGGTGAATGTGATTGTTTATACAAGTGCAGCTCAACCACTTTTTGTTAGTCCAACAGTCTGCCTATTTAACCTTCTGCGCCTGTTTCAATCTTAGATAATTGTACTCCATGTTAATGGAATGGAATTCATAAAATTAGGTAAATGATTATGGCAACATATAAAATACTGGGAACATTGAGTCAGTCATAATATG
The DNA here is from genome assembly GCF_040958095.1 of Procambarus clarkii. Taxonomy (NCBI): domain Eukaryota; kingdom Metazoa; phylum Arthropoda; class Malacostraca; order Decapoda; family Cambaridae; genus Procambarus; species Procambarus clarkii. The sequence goes on from NC_091240.1 coordinate 6,459,539, forward strand.
GTAGATTCCATGGAGTAACAGCCTTAGGATTCCAAACATTTAATTTACTACTACCTGTACTTAATATATTAGTTCAGTTCCAGGGTCCAGGCATGGTTGTTATTGTTTTATAATTTCAGTACTGTACAATATGGTATGGACAGAACTGGTCTGCATAGCAATTTTTAAATTTTTGTTAAGTTTTTTGATCAAGCAACTTCATCCTACATGGATAGATTGATGCATATTAATAGTAACAAGTAATCAACCCCATTTATTTATTATGTTGAACAGATGATGGTTCTGTGATACCAATGGAAGGGCATACGTCACCTGCTGAAGCAATCCAGTTAGGGGCACGCTCCCCACTAGTCATAACCCATAATGCCCATGAAGTATTACTCTGGTCGTGGCCATCAGTATCCCTCACCAGTAGGATGCGACACGATGAGACCGTGACAGTTGTCTGGGTAAGATTTTATTACTAACTTTAGTTTTTCCAGTATCACAGTAATTATTGCCCAGTATAAATGGAGTACGCTAAGAATAACCAGAATTTCTCTTGCTATTGCAAAAAAGAATAAAGCAACCATAAATTAATGTGGTTTTATGCATAATTAATACAGTTGAATTCTAAAGAAAACTATTTTTATTATTATTATTATTATTAGTTTGACACTCATTTATATTACCTGTTCATTTGCTTATACAGTACAGTATTGATATTTTGTAATGCATGTGTAATGATCCTAGGCTGGCCATGTGTGGCAGAGAGATGAGCTGGTGGTGAGCTTCATCAATGGCAGTGTTCTCATCTGGGTGTCGCACACACGAAACATTCAGGTCCACATTGAGCCGCCCAAGGGTTTAGATTTTGATTTTAAAGCATTTGTCCTATCCAGGTAATATATTTGAACATGGTATTTGAACCATTATATTTGAGCCATTACTTTATTTTCCTGCTTTTAACGTTCACTCTGCTCTATTTTTTCTTAGGTTTTCACTGCATTCTGTGATCAGATCAGTTATTTGCTTAATAGATTTTTATATCTTTCCTAAGCACCTTTTTCCCTTGTTCTTGCACCTCTGTCCACTTGCATTCAGTACTGTACTGTAATTTGACAAATTTTCATATTGTTACAGTTTGTTTATATTCTATATAGAGATGGAAACATTGTAGCAAATTGAAACCAGAACAAAGACAATTATATAACTTATCCACAAAATATCTCTACCGATGATATTTGAAGGGTTGTTTATCTGAAGTGTCAAGATAAATGCCATTAGCTTCCATGTAAGGTGCTAAGATATTCTATAAAATGACTTAATTAAGAAGCAAGACAGTATATATACAGTACATTTGATCCAAGGATTCTCAAAGGAACACCATATCTGTGAGATGAAATTGTATTGTAAATACTGTATGACTATACATAAAATAATGAAGGGGTGGGTGCAGTTCAATCTCCAAAATCCAGAATATTGCATATGGTTCCCTACCTGATTTGGATTATGGAATTTTTTAAATTTTGGTATTTTTCATTACTTACCATTGCATATTTTGGAAATTTTGTAATGCAAATAATAGAATACATTTGTGTGGATGTTGAAACACAGTACAGTATATAGTACCTAAGAACTGCTTACAAAAACTCATAAGATATTTGATCCCCTGAGATTTTTTTTATCAACCTTTGTCTCTCTTCTCTGGTTCTTTTTATGTTAGAAACAGTGCAAGTGTCAACACTTAATTTGTCTACTAGCATCTTCACACTCTCGGAGATGATCACTTTTCTCTGTAAATAGACTTCCCATGTTCAGTATGAGTGTCCTGGTGGTGGTGAGTGTCTGGGACCAAGCAAGACAACTGATAGTTAGTATATGTCGTTTTTTGCCAGTCACCTGTGATGCTAAGGAACAGTTTGGAAAGACTGAAATTTTATGAATGGAACTTTTGTTGGTCATTCTGAGCTGGATTGAGTATTCTCCAGTGACTCCCTGACACCTGCTACAACTCTCCAGTACTGTACTGCATAAAATGTCTTATAAGGTGCTGCTGCCAAAATATTGTCCTGTCTGACTTTGTATGGTTTTTTTCTTATAAACACGATGGCCCTTGCCTTAGGAAGCAGCCAAATGATTCTTTTTATACTAACTCAAAACCTCATTATTATCAAATTATAAATAGCAAAGATAACACACTCATAATAATAATAATGCTTTCTTTTAGGGGAGGTGAATGGCTGGTGGGAGGGGGCAAGAGTCACCTCCTAGTTACATACTCTCTCATCAGCCGGAGTGTTGCACAGGTGGTCCAGCTGCCAGCATCGTGCTCAGATGTCTACCAGCCAGTCTTCCTCCCTTCAGTCCATCCAAACTATTCCCAGGTAATGTTCTGCACAGTATATCATCCTTAACTTTCCCTAATGTTTATTTTATTAAAATGAATATTTAATAATTATTTAAATTATTAAATTATTATTTAAATTAATTAAATGAATAATGAATTATTTAAATGAATCTTCTAAATAACTCTATAAAATACAGTACAACCTCGATTCAGCGAACTATATGGGATCATCCCAATTCATTGCAATGAGGGGTTTGCTGCAACTGCCAATGCTTCCAGGATGCATTTCCCCATGCCCTATTGGCTAGTTTCACTCGGCAAAATGTTCATTTCAACCTATAATATAATACTCAATTACCAAATGAACATGTCTGGAAAAAAAAATGAACCACATCTACCTTATTTCTCATGCCCCCAGCCTCAACATTCATTTTCAAAAGGTAGCAGAGACATACCTGAGTCAACAAAAACCCTGCCAACTGAGAATGAAAATAAACCATAGAATTGGGTTTTAAATACTCACAATAGCCTTCCCAAGGCTCCAACTATTTCTTATAATGTTGAGTTTATCTACAAAAATCTTAAAAAATGTGATTGGAACCATATTAAAAGAGAAATCATTCAAACCCTAACATTTCCACACTCTGGCCTGATCTTACAGAGTGAAATTATAATTTCAATCTGTCATATGAAGGGCACCAACTGAGAAAACCTGTATGTGATGAGATTTAACCTCATCTAGCAAATTTCCCACTCCCAAGCCTCAAAATATTAGTTTCAACAGAAAATGGGCCCATATTTTACTGAACAAACATCTCTGCAACTGGAAATAAAAAGAACTAAAAAAAATTTGGTTTTAAATGTGCTCAATGCACATTTGGCCCAATGCCCAAGGCCCCACCCTGGAAACACAAACCGAAACCCTCTCTATTTTCCGCTTGTTACAACTTGTAATAAAGTTGTTACATCATGGCACATGTTTATGACGTATTAGAGCGTTGTTACAACTTGCTATATTGGTTGTTATAACTGGTTAGGTGGTGTTGAAACTTGTTCGAACATTGTACCAATGTCGTAGTTTCGGTGTGTGTTTGGCGGGCAACTATTTCTTGTAATATTCCCTCCATCTATGAACTCAGTCTCAAAATTCTAAGCTAATCCTCACATCCTCTGCTTCAATGAAGATGAGTTCACTGAAGCAAATCTGGAGTGAGTGAACAAATCTGGCACAGAAAATGTGCGTTCAAACAGGAGATTCACAGAATTGAGGTTCCACTGTAAATGAAATAGTGTTGCTATTGGCAGGAATCATTAACGATTAAAAGTTGAAAGACTAATGCAGTAAAGAAAGGAAAAAAAAGACTTGACAGAGAAAGAATATTTTAGTAGGAAATGATTGTACATGAAGAAAGGCTGAAAGTAAGGTGTGGGCATGAGTGTGGAAACATGTGTATGCATGTGTTTGATATACCATTTTTAGTAGAAATCTACAGCATGGTACAAGGATCTTGATATGTGTACTTCATTTGGAAAGTTATGTCAATCTACTCTGATCCCCCGTCAATATTTTATATGTTGTGATCATGTCTCTTCTGGTTCTCCTCTCAAAGATTGTTAGGTTGAGCTTCCCTAACATGTTTTCATAGCCTAGTACTCTTATTTCAGGCACTGACTTGTTTCAAACTTTATGATATTCTCAATTTTATTATTTTACAAAACAGGGATTCTAGTTCAGTGCTGTATATTCTAGAGCAAGTCTGTCATAGGCTGTGTATATTGTCTTGAAGATCCTCTTTAAATATTGAAAGGCTATCTGTATGTTTGCCAGTTTTTACATATGCTACTGATATTATTCTTTGTACATAAGAACATAAGAATAAAGGAAATTGCAGTAAGGTTTATTGGCCCATATGAGGCAGCTCGTATCAAACTCATTCATATGCATGTCTATCCTACACTTAGGGCAATCCAGCTTTCCCATGTCAACTATGATACCTAGTAATTTGTTCCATAAATCAACAACATTACTGTATTTCCAATTCAATATTTACCCAGGTCTTTTCTAAATCTTTACTACTCCAATTTATATCCATTGTTCTGAGTTCTATATTGTGTTGACATACTTTAAACTTAATTTATATTCCCAATGTTGGTACTGGTGGTATAAAAATTTCCAAATTATTATCTGCTTCTATTACAGAGACAAATTCTCCGTGTACATGAAATTAAGAAGTTGGATGCTCCTCTCAGTGTATATACCCCTGTGCATACTGCCAGAGATGACTTGTGAAATAGCTAAATGATGTACAATATCTACAACTTTGTTGCCATGATTTTTTTCATTCTTGATATTTTCTAGTGATACAGTTCTGTGTTATTCTCACAGGTCTTGGCCCTGCTAAACTCTACTGGTGTGTTAAACATCATTGATTTCACAACTGCCACAAAGCTCAAAACTATAAGGTCCCAGAGATTTAATATTGGTTAGTACGTGATGTTTTTTCTTACTTTCTGTAACATAGAGCACTGTATTAACCTCTGCAGTTTTATGGACATTGTCCATAAAACTGTACATCAAACATATTACCTGGGCTATACCTGGTAATACTTTTTATATATTCTGAAAGTTCTTCTACTCCCCAAGCCCAGCTTGGGGCCAGGCTTTTCCTGTGATAATGAGATTTAAAAGGCTATTACTTGGAGTGGCCCACAAGCCCACATATCCAATACAACCTGGGTGGTTCAGGGGATTAGCTGTATCAAATGTAATTAAGTAGCAGACTGAATACTGAGCTAGGAGACTAATGTTGGAGTTAATTACCAATGTAACATTACTCTCAAGAATATTTGATATGGGGTAGCTCTTAAAAGATGAATTACTAATAGTGTAACTCTGGGAAACTCATTAAATGTCATAATTTCATGTGTGTGTGTGTGTGTGTGTGTGTGTAGGACAAATGAACTAAATGGGTGACATGCCATGTACTTCACAAAAAGGAATTGTGGAGATAAATCTGAACGATGTAAAAATATGTGAGGATTGCTGTATATTGAGGGTACTTGTGGACAGTAAGATCAAAGTCCATGAGGTTCTTATTTTTAGTGATACCAGCTGACTATTGAGATAAATCACTGGCAGCTCTGTAATTCAGCTGCATAGTGTAAGATACCATGTAGTTTCTACTGCCTCACAGTCTTTATTTGTGCCATCACCAAACTGGGGGGTTGCTGATTTCAATCGTAATCTTTTCACACCTCTTACGCACATTACATCAGCACAACATAATTTGTCTTTCCCTTTATTTTCACCATCTCTCCAATCAAAATTTTGATTCATGGTTGATGTCACAGCTATAGTTCATTGTTCCTGGTATACAGGAGTACAAAAACTCTTTGAAATGAGGATTGACTCTGCTGTCATTGGAAGGATGGACCCTCATAATATCCTGATATTAGCTCCTCCCATGACCTTAATCCATTTATGGACAACTCTTCATTCGCAAAAAGATTTCAGTAATATCTGTAGACATGCAATAAATTACCTCCCTATATCTTCCTAGACCCCTTGTCCTTCTGTTACTCAAGAATCATCTATTTTGACTGATTTTCTTTAATTTTTACTGTTTTGTGTTGTTGAATAGGGAGTTTTGAATTTCTGAATTTTGTTTTAACCAATTTCAACATTGTCTTATATGATAGTTCCCATGGTGTCTATCAACTCTGAATATTTTTAGATATGGTGAATGTGAGCGATGATGGCAACTTCTTGGCTGTGACTTTTGCCAATTGTATTACAAAAATTTATGCAGTAAGAGCACTTTTTCCTGAAGATCCCAAAAATGTTTCAATCCCTCAAATAACAAAAGAAGAGGTAGCATTCAAAATTGTAGAAAAAAGAGAAAAGGAGGAGCGTGAAGAAGAAATCAGAAGACGCGACAGAAGGAAAAAGACAATGGAATTACAGGTAGGCATTTCATTGTTTGGATTCATAATACAGCATCGATATAACTTTTTTTAATAATTGTTATAAGTTACATGAAAACAAGACTTTTGAGTAGATATGAAAAGTACCTTCTTGAACAAAGTTATTTGGTTGCCTATGAAGATATGAGTCCACTGTGTCATAGACAGGACTACGAGACCGATAGGGGACAAGTACCGTAAGGGAAAGTTGAAAAGAACTTTGAAGAGAGAGTTCAAGAGAGTGAACTATCGTCAGGCAGGATGACATTTAGTCTCTGGCATTGCCGGAATATTTTCAGACATTCCTTCAGAGTCATATAAGGTGCTGGGAAGGCAATGGAGTCCTAAGTCTGGACTCCAATGCTTCCCAGTCCCCTCACATGACTGGAAGGCTAAGTCCTGTGTATAATGACCATCAGAGGTTACTTTACCTTTATATCTTGATGATGTTCTGGGGATCATGGCTGCAGGGATATGTTATGGGTATAATATATCCTTGCTATATCCCTGTAGGGATATAATAGGGATATATTATGAATATAACAACAGTTCTTTGACCAGGCATGCTGTTATGTATATCCAAGTGAGACTTCACAAACTGTTTTTCACCTTCATTGACCAAACCAGCAAACCCCACCAGGTGGCATCACCAATGCCTACCCAAGGTTTGAGACCCAGTTCTGGTCACATCGTTCCTTACATAAACATAAAATCTACTAACAGGAGCAGGACAAAGCATTTTGGCGTGGTTCCTTACACGTAATGCCTCTGTTCACGTAGCAATACATAGGTGCCTGTGAGTTTAGCAGCTGTTGTGGGGAAGGTCAGTTGTTGACCTTGGTGGGTTTCAATATGCCTAACAGGCTTCCAGTTCCCGATGATTGGAGCCAAAGCTGTTTTTTCTGAGCCGTTGCATTCACTTGGTGCCTCCTAACATGAGCCTTGGTAACAAGATGCTACATAACCAAGAAAAAGAAAATACTGTATATCGGCAAGACACAGAAAGGGAGAAAGTACTCCCCTGTGATGCAGAGAGGTTCTAAAGAATGCAGGGTGTAGATAACATCCACCTTGAAGACAGTAATTATCAGTGAATAGTGTTAAACAAGTATTAATATATATAGTTGGTCCCTGAATGTTGTCCTGGCTGACTGTTTATGAACCCTGTCTACGACAGTGGTGTCTTATCTACTGTGGCTCAGGTTTTTCTTTTATTTTGGTTAGTTCTATGTCTACCCACTCCCATCAAGTGCAACATGTGTGGCTTCATCTTGCATACTGTAAGTGTCTTAAACTATAACATGATTTGAAACCCATTTTGGGAGTGTTTATGTTCTACATACACATTTTTTTTTTATTTTTAGTGTAATAATTAAAGCTTTTGATTTTGATTTACTGTACTAGTTATTTTTCTAACATTTGTATAAATAAATATATTAGCAAAATGTAGACACTGGTTGTGTACTCTGTATGCTGTCATTTTCAGATGACCTTTCTTTCTGTTTCTGCTCTAGTAATCGTTGTTAACACCTGTAATTCAATTATAATTGCAAGGCGGTATATATATCGTAAAACAATGACCAGTTTCTTTCAGGAACTACTTGACAAAAATAAATGGTACAAGATTCTCCAGGAGTTCAACAGTTACCCAGAGAAGTATAGACACTTGATATGGTTATCTATGCTCGAAGTTCCCCGCAACTACTCGGTATTCAGCTCGCTGCTAGACAAAGGAACCCACACGTCATTTGAAGGGCTCCAGGAGGTCCTACAACTGTCTGATGGAACACTGTTGCGAACACTTCAAGGGTAGGTAAAAATTGAATGAATGATGGAGCACTATTCAGGATGTTCCAAGAGCAAGTGAAAGTTCATATATATGATGAAGCACTATTCATATAACACCAAAGGCAGGTGAAAGTTTAGCTATGCCTCGGTGCCTTACCACCTCCTCGGTGTTTCCCCATTAAGGGGTATATTCCCCATTAAGGGGAACGTCTCGCTGGTCACAGCGAGACGTTCTATCACTTCCCAAAACCTTTCACTTTCAAGCTCTCAGGACTCCTTATTCCCTGTAGTAGCAATTTCAGACCCATGAATGGATTGACTCGTACATTTTTAAATTGTGTGGTAATTGCACTGCGAGTAGGTAAACTGAACCTTGCTGGGGTTCATGTCGCTGAACAAAAAATAGGAATGATTTCACCACCACATGAACAAAATCAAGTCGCAAGCAATGTGGGTATTTCTGAGATGTGTGCATTACTCACTCTTATGTTTTTCTCATTCAGAACATTGTCTTGCCTGGCACACTGGGCACCGTTCCTATCCAGTGTGGAATACCTCCCCGAGTTTGTGTTTCCATTCGTCAAGATGTTTCACAGTAACCGCCTGCTCTGTTTTGAGGTGACAGTTACAATTATTAGTAAGTGGTCAGCTTGTGTATTTGTATGTGTTCCCGTGTATGTGTTTTTGCACAATACTTTGCATCTTGTATATGCAGTTTAGCTGGATATGAAAAACTAAATTATTATAAGGAGGATGTATTTTTTCATGAAACTATTTGCTAAGGAAAAAATAATTTTGCTTACTACAGTCATAGATGGTAGTTAAGTAATACAGAACAGTACAAGTGTTTGTCAATACTGTACTGTCATTATTGAAGGTTTTTGAGAGGAAAGGGTGGTTATAATTAAATGTACAATAATTGTAATGCCTTAACTTTAAGTAATTGTTCAGTGCTTGTATATACGTACAGTACTCTGTATTATAGGAGACTCATAAAACAATTAACATGACACAATGTTCTCGTTACAGTGAATTGGTGTAATTTATGGTTTGAATTCTGGCCAAAACCTGGGATAACAGTTCTCAATGTGGTTGAGCAAATTGTGTGTGAGGTAGATCCCACATTGCTTGCTCATCTTACGATGCTTAAGGTCACAGCTGAAGACTATGCTTGGTCTTTGCTTACCACTGCATTTTCTAAAGTAAGTATAGCTCCTGTGTATTTGTAATAATTTTTCTGTTTATTCTTGTATTTTTGCTGTTCAGTTCATATTTGTTCATAGTAATTAGACTTGCTGCAGCTTCTCCAGCTTAGTCAAGACTAAAATAAGGCTGATGAATATTGTCATAACAGTTCAGACAGATATATGGGTTGCAGAAAATAAAGTCGCAGTAACGTGGCTGCAAACAAATTATCCAAACCACACATATGAAAAGAAATAAAGTAATGACATTTCGGTCTGTCTTGGACCCATCAAGGTGACTTGAATGTGGTTGAGTTGACCCCTCATCAAGTTGACTGGATGAGGGGTCCAGAATGGACCAAAATATCATAATTTTCATTTCTTCTCATATGTGTGAGTTGTGTTATTTGTTAGTTATAGGTTTAAACTGTGAAACATTTTTGGTTACAATGAATTTTTCTGGAGGTTTGACTAGCATTTTTATTCTCGGACTTCTGAACACATGAACTGCGGAATGCATAGTGTATTACTGTACTTGTTTTTCTTAATTGCCTTGACTGATGGCATTGTAATTATTAAGTGTTACACTGTGGAGTCAGCATAGAACTTCGAGGTTATAAAGTGTTACTTTTGCCATCAATAGATGACTGAATGTAAAATATACTTCTTGTTCTGTAAAAATGTAATTCTCTTTGGCACATATGTAAAGCTAATGAAGTACAGTATTAGTAAAAATATAAAAGAGAAAGCAAACTTTATCGATATGTAATTCAGTGGTGTTATTATTTCACAATAATAATAAGAGAATATTACGGTGATATCTTACAGTAGAGAATATACTAGAGTTACAGTGCACAATATTTCATACTGAATTTGTGTATTAATTAGTGTTAATAGTGTAAAAATGTACATATATGCACTTTTGGCCACAGGCAGGCAGTGGCTGGAATATCAGTCTCTTCAGTGTAATTACCTAAGTGTAGTTACAGGATAAGAGCTATGCTCGTGGTGTCCCATCTTCCCAGTACTCTTTGTCATATAGCACTCTAAAACTACTGACGGTGTTACTGTGTGAACATGCCTGACCAGTACAAAGGAAAAGACATTTTGTTAAATTTTTTTTTAATTTTGCCTCTGCCATATAATTTTCTTTCATTTTTAAAGACAAAATATACTGCAATTAAATCAAACAAATTTTTGGCACACTGATGACTTTCTTGTTAAATGTATCTGCAGGAGTACAGTGCCCAGGTTCATGCCTACATACCATGAGCTAAACAAAATTCAAACTGAAAATATGAATACAAGAATTTTTGTTAGTTCTGCATTAAAATAAATATTTGCTGTTAAGGGTTTCTTAAGGGGGTTGTTAAATGTGTGCTTTTAATAATTCTGAAAACCCGAGCATACTTTTAAGATCAGAATGTAAAGTGAATTATCTGCTATAAAACAAGATTAAAGTGCTATAAAACTGGATTAAAGGTGAAGTAAGAGTGTGTAATGGTAACTTATCCATATACAGTACAGTGATGGGCTTCTTGATGGTCAAAGTAGACTGTTAAGATCTATTAAGTACACACTAGAAAGTGAAGGGACGATGATGCTTCGGTCCGTCCTGGACCATTCTCAAGTCGACTGTGACTTGAGAATCTCTCACAATCGACTTGAGAATGGTCCAGGACGGACCGAAACATCGTCGTCCCTTCACTTTCTAGTGTGTGGTTTGGTCAACATATTTCAGCCACGCTATGGTGACTCCTCGCCTGCATCTATTAAGTAGATTTGTGGCTGCTTGGCTGCAAATCATTTTCCAGTCCATTTTAAGTGGGCATATGTCCATGTATATGAAGTTCATCTTACTGGAATATAAATGACTTTCTTAATAGCATTGGAAAAAAAGTGGGAATACTAAATTTTTTAAATAACCCATATTCTAAGTTTGTTTTCAACTGGGCTCAATATTTCTTTATAGGTTTTGTCAACGAGTGACTGGTTAGTGTTATGGGACCACATTCTATCAAACCAGCTCTCCTTCCTGCCATGCGTCACAGCAGCATTCACATTAAGATCCCGGAAAACGCTCTTCACTTGCAGTGATGCTAATGAAGTCAAGGTGAGGGCAGGTATGGTAATTCAATTTGCATTATGTATATACAGTACAAATATGCATTATGTATATTTTATATATATATATATATATATATATATATATATATATATATATATATATATATATATATATATATATATATATATATATATATATATAAATAAAAGACCAAGGATTGATAAGAGAGGTTAAAAGTCAAGTTAGGTTAGGTCTTGTTTATTTATACCAATAAGTAGTGTTTATTTACGTTGCTATTAAAAAAGTTTCTGGTTTGTCCAAATTCAGTAAAAATACATTTTCTGGTGGTCCATCACTACTTATTGGTACTTTCAATCAAATTTATATATATATATACTTTAATTTTAGGAGGATAGGCTATAGTGATCATTTCACCTCCTTTTCTTCTATCTTCGATCTTCGGTATACAGTATTTGACACAGAACCTCTCCTCGTAGCGCTTTGTTTTTTTTTAGTTTCAGTGCCATTTAGTTGCATGTCTTTGTACCTTTTCCAGTATATCTATGTGCTTTTTGAGATATAGGCACCATACAACCACTGAATAATCCAATTTTAGTCTCAAAGGTCATGAACAATTTCTTTAATATTTTCCTATCCATGTATAGTGTTTGAAAACAGTTCTAAAGTTGGAAAGTATAGCATATATGCCTTGCATTATGTTTTTCGTATGGTACTCAGGTGACAGTTTTCTACTCAGAACAACCCCTAGATCTCCTTCTTTATCAGAATACTTTAAAATTCTTTCACATAATTTAGGGTGTGTGTGGCTGATTATCTCATATTCCACATTCCATAACATGGGATTTATTCACATTAAATTCCAATTGCCAAGTGTTGCTCCATACACTTATTTTGTCCAGGTCTTCTTGAAAGGCATGATAATCATCTTGTTGCTTATATTCCCTAATAGCTTGGTATCATCAGCAAACATGTTCATATAATTCTGTATTCTTTCATTTATATAGACAATGAACATTACTGATGCTAGAACTTAACCCTGTGATATTCCACTAGTAATATTTCTCCAGTCCGACACATTGTCTCTGATTACTACCCTCATCTTTCTCTCGGACAATTTTGTCATTCGTGTCCGAAGTCTACCTCTCACCCCTCCAGTATGGTGCAGTTTCCAGAACAACCTCATATGTGGGGCTCTGTCAAATCCCTTTTTTAGAAGTCCAGATAAATGCAGTCGACACAATCATCTCTTTTCTGTAAGATCTTCAAGGCTCTATCATAGAAACTTAGTTGATTTGTTATTGGGAATTTGCAAAAACATAGTTTGCCCCTTCAGTTTTGCATGACATTTTTCAGATGTATTATTGCCAAGAGTCATGGGTGCCCATAAAACAAGTGCTAGACAAAGCCTATGTCTTACATAGCAAACTGAGTGAAGCATCTCTTCCCAAGAATATTTTTGGAACCTTCACTCCAGTGCCCCGGAATGGTCTACCTCTCTTCAGTATTGGACCCAGAGATGCCCGTCATGAGGAGGTACCTAGTAGCATTATCTTAAAGTACCCAGTTCAAACTTATCTAGAAGTACAAACAGATCATGTGTTGAGCACAGAATTCTCTGCATATATATTATTATAGTACATACAAATTCACTGAATGTAAGGACAGTTTTATTCATAAGCTCAATAAAAATAAAATACAAGTCACAAGGAATTCATGTTAGCATTAATCATTGTTAGCTAGCAAGGTCATTAATGCTAGCCTGAGATTTACTTTTTCTAGTCACAGATGTTTTCTTTTAATCAAAAGATGAGTTTATTCACCACTAGCTATGGGTTAATGTTTGCTAATTCTTTTACAGGGCTTACATTAGGCCTCATGATATCGCTACATTTTATACCAATTGATTAAGTTTTAATATTTAAGCTTTACACGTTGACAGATTGAGAATATGGAAAGAGAGTTTAGCCAGCTGCACTTGCGCACGCAGCATCCAAGCCAAAGGGGTTCAGCTCCAGGTGCTGTACATCAAGAAAAAGAAGAAGATATGGGTAAGTGTTATTTGTCAACTTTCATAAGTGACTCTTCATTATATGTTATATGAGTTCTGTACACAGGCATGAGATTATCACACAAGATATAAGAGTGACAGAAAGATAGGACCTTCAGTTTATGCCCAAGTGCTCATTAATTTATATTAATTGTTGTTATTTTTGTAGTTGTGTTAAAGTTAGCTGATTTATTTTCACAATAATCACATAAACTTGATAGTTAATTGCTTTGTGAGTCTCTTATAAAAGAAATCCAGGGAAGGAGAACTACAAGTGTCTAATGAGGAGCTCATTGTTGTATGCATAAAAAGTCTGGAATAAACAGATTCGTGAATCTATTTGCAAGGAAAAAATAGAGACTTTGCAGTACTCAACTGTATAATAAATATTTAATAAAAACTGTCACAAGATTAGGATGCTTTATGATCCCTTAAAGCCTTACCGTTTCCCAATATTGTATATGTATTAAGACAAGTGTTAGTGTATGTTTAAATTTCTATTATATTTTATATTACTGTTTCCAATAGTGTATAAGTATAAAGACAAGTGTTGTTGTATGTTTAAATTTCTATTATATTGTATATTATTGCAGTATATATGGTTGGTCGAGATGAACTTCAAAAACAAGAAGATGAATGTCTTGACAGCATCTTAAAGCTTCGTAAGAGACATCTTGCAAGTACTCTTCCTGAGAAAGAAAACTCCAGTAATTCCAGGACTAGATCATCGTCTCATAAGAAACAAGCTTAGAAAGTGTCTTATGTTTATTTGGCTAACTGGGAGGGGCTTTCTCAGTAGCTCCACGAGCTAAGCACTGGTCCAGTCATGCCTTAGGGAGATGCACAAGGCCTTTGAGACCCACCCTTGCCTAACAGGAGCCAGAACCAAAACCCAGCTCTGTGGCACTTAACTCAGGGCGCTAATGAGGCTCACTAGAAAAGGACTTTTCATTACACTCAGTGGTATAATTTTCTCTGAGTTGATACTTCTGAATTTGGGAAATGTGTTAGTGACAATGAATGTATACAGTGTGTGTGTGTAATTACTTAAGTATAGCTACAGGATGAGAGCTACGCTTGTAGCGTCTCGTCTTCCCAGTACTCTTTGTTGTATAACACTTTGAACCACTAAGGGTTTTGGCCTCGGCCACCATCTCACTTAACTTGTTCCAACTGTCTACCACTCTGTTTGCAAAAGAAAGCTTTCCAATATTTTTTGGGGCACCTTTGTTTCCTTAGCTTGAATCTGTGTCCTCATGTTCATGAAGTTGCTGGTTTCAGGAATTCCTCTTTGTCAAATTGGTTGATTCCTGTTAATATTTTGTAAATGATGATCATATCACCTCTTTTTCTTCTATCTTCTAGTTTTGGCATGTTTAACGCCTCTAGTCTCTCCCTCATAACTCATGTTTCTCAGTTCCAAAATCCATTTTGTAGCATGCCATTACACCTTTTCCAGTTTCCTTATGTGCTTCTTGAGATTTAGGCACCATACAACTGCTGCATATTCAAATTTTGGTCTCACAAATTCATAAACAGTTTCTTTAGAATTTCACCATCTATGCAATTAAGAGCAAGTCCGAAACACGTACGCTCTTCTCAAAATGTTCTTTATGTGTTCCTCTGGTGTGTGTGTGTGTTTGTATGTACTCACCTATTTGTGCCTGCAGGATCGAGCATTGACTGTTGGATCCTATCTTTCTAGTCACTGGTTGTTTATAGTAATGACTCGTGGCCTATTTCCCTATCATATCTAGTTTTAAAATTATGAATAGAGTTTACTTCCACAACCTGCTCCTTAAGTTCATTCCATTTTTCCACTACTTTCACACGCACTCTATGTGTGTGTGTTTGTACCTTTATAGGTAGGAGGAGGAAGATGGGCCAGGAAGATGGGTAGGCCTGGTGTCTGCACACCTCTGTGTAAGGAAGCAGGGATTGAGTGAAAACAGTACACAGAACAAGGTGGGGGAAAGGCTGGGTGGCAGTGGTTTGTGAGGGAGTGTAAGTGCTTTTAATGTAAAAACAATTGAAAAGGAGTACTATACACCTAGTCTTAAGAAGCAGTGGCTCAGTGGGCACAACACCCAAGAGGTGTTGGTTCGATGTTCAGTCAACGTTATCAGTGGTAATTCAGTGGTGAATCAATGTTGATGATGTTGATTCAGTAATTGGATTAGCATTGGTCTTGGATATTGTGCCCACTAGGGAGTGCTGCTGTTATAATTTGCTGGAGTTTGATAGTGCTTCTCTCTTCATGAGGCTCCAGTACAATATATACTGAAGAGATGAGTGTTTATATTTTCCCAGATTGATGCCTTCCCATCTCATAATGATAAGATATAAATAAACTGAACCAGTAGACTTGACATTGTATACAAAATATATTAATAAGCCAAACAATTTATAGATCTTAAAAGTAAGAGAACATGGCTTAGGTACAACACTTGTTTCATTTAAATGCAATTTTGTCAATCCAGTAAATGAGCTGAATCAAACAAGCAGGATAGTGGTATGTAATAATTAGCACATTTGACTTATATGTTGATTACATTAATACTTATGGACACAGCAACACTAAGTGAACTGTGCATGTTGGTGACCAAGTCACAAATTTTACAATAAATGAAATGCCTCTTTCTGGTAGATCCCTCAGTGGCTCCTTGAAGTTATCTCGCTGAGATGGCTTCACACTACTGTGTGGGTTATGTCAATCACACAAGTCCTGTTTGGCCTACCAGGGACCAGAACCTGGCCTCCTCACACAGGTGCAAGGAACAGGGGATTCATATAATCACCCTCACCAGGAAAGCATTCAGAAAGTCAGTAAAGCAATACAGACAACTGTAAGGTTCATAAAAAATGAAGCAACAAAACAGCCAAACAACTTTGTAAATGAATAGGTCAAGACAGTTGGTTTACTTAAAACTAGCTCAATCTCGTTTGTACCTGTGGTTGCCACCAGGCAGTCCAGAGGCAATGGGCAACCCAATAGCTGCCCATCAATTAGTCCAGAGCTGATATACAATGAGTACATACTAACAAACCTGCTAGGTAGGGAGTTGGAGAGCCACCGTGGCTCTACATTCAATGCTGGATTTCTGGGGAGAGGCCTTGGTGGCTCCCTGAAGCTAACTGCAGAGAAAAGGGCAAACACAGGACTTAGCAGGGAAGAGGAGAGACAGTAGGTACTAGGCTGAAGGAGAGATGATGAGCCAGGAAACCTGGCCCAGTGCAACACAAGACCGACTGGGACCAGGAATATTTACTAAATACTGGTTCACCAAGACCCTGTTAGACCTCTAAAACCCCCAAGCCCACGACACACTGGAAGAGATAGTAGACAAAGCTGTAAATTTATAAACATCATGAACCCAAAGGTAGACTACAGGCTGTCTAGCTTTGATGACACTGAACACCCTGAGAAATACACTCCTTTGAACAGGGGGACCAAGGAAAGAGGATCAACCCACAAAGCACCCACTGCGACAGAACTATTGGCATGGAGGTAGCGGCGAAATACTGCCATCTGACAACACAACCTGTCCTCTTACAAATTACGTCGCAATTTGGCTGTTTGCTCTTATGGCTGAAAATAGACATACATAATTTGAAAATGAAAAAATAATTTAAAATAAATTTTGTATTTTTGTTTTTCCAAAACAGCAAGTTAAGGATCCTCTGGTAGGTTAGGAGGGCAAGAAGGTCTCCTAAGGTCTCAAAACATCGTGAAAACCGTTAATTGAAAGTTTCTTCTCCTAACCTAACCGAGTAAGCGGGAGGACTCAAAACGGGACAGTACATCACTTTCGTCAGTCGATTTTCATTTCAAATTATAGTACGTCCATTTTTTTACCCTAGCGTGCATACGTGCAAAAAGCGACGTAATTTTAAGAGAACGGAGTTGAACAACAAATGATGCACCCCAGCTGGACGAACCAAGCATCAATAACCCAAGGACTCTTCTGAAAGCCAGCTGTGTCATTCTTTGCCAGAAAAGATGGAGAAGGCATGCAAAGGCACAGACTGCCCACCAGGACTAAAAGAACGGAACCCACACCTCTGGAGACGAACATGACACTCCCTAAACCTGCAGCCGAAGGTGAGAGCCAACAAAAACACTGTACAGTACAGTATTGAGAAAAATATCTTGGACTGAAGGGGCAATTGTAAACCAAGAGAGGGAGAGTAACATCAATACTTGGTCAAAAGACCAAGATGGCTCGGGGAGCACGAGCCAGCTTCATTTTCAATGAACCTTGTACTTGTCTGTATTTCTTCACTGATTTTCTAGATGTTTTCTCAGGGAGGGTGATTCTAAGAATCCCCCGATTTTTGCACCTGCGTGAGGCCAGGTTCTGGCTCAGGTCCCCTGGTTCCAATGACTGATGACCTAGTAATGGGAAACCATCTCTGAGAGCTTCAGGGAGCCACCGAGGGGCTCCCAAGAAAATGGAGGCGTCTGTGCAACTTAAAGCTTTAGCAAATGATGTAATATGCAATATAGGTGCCAAAATTTATTTTGAATCATTATTTTATTGTTGAAGTAATTATATACTCTGTACACCTAATCAACTTTCATCAGTTGATTAATATTATATGTGGTTTAGGTTTTCATTGAAAGTATAAAAATATTAATTTTAAAGCTTCAGTTTCTTGCAAACAGGTTTTTATGTTATTAAATATATGCTTTGCAAAGTGTTGGGAAGAAATATAAGAAATCGGTGAACTTTACATTATAAGAAATGCCTTCCTTCGAACTGTTATCATACTGTACTCACAGAATTATGCTGTGATTGTGGAGTGAGAGAGTGCTTGTATGTGGGTGCAGGAGGAAAGGAGCATGCTGGCACTTTAAGTGGTGATGCACCCAGTTAAATTTACAAACTTAAAAATATAAATTACAAATATATTAAAAATATTTTTGCACTCAATGATAGTTTTTCTTTGTCTTTTATAGATGGCTTTATTTGGCTCATATAAATACATTTTTAATTGGTAATGTTTTCTTTTAGGATGAAAGTATATAAAATATGGCCTGCCTGCAGTGAGTGTTTCAAGTGAACTATTCATATGGTATACAGTACAGCCTTCCAGACTTAGCACCTCTTTTGATTTATTACAACTGATACCGTTCATGGGACTTGACACACAGTCATAGATCAAAAAGGAAGAGAAGAGTTATACCTTATTTTTTGGGGGAGGGGGCTAGATAGTTGTAAGGTTCTGGAGTAATGAAACAGAGCAAGTGATTATTCAGTGTTTTATTTCGAGTAATACAGAAAGAAGCAGCAGCAGCACCAAGATTCTAGTGAGGCTTCCCCCAACTGAAACCTTGGTATGTGCTACAAGAATCCCTTTGCTGAACCAATGATGTATTTATGTTCAACTGGTATCCAAGGAGGAAAAAATCTAATTGAGATAAAGGTTGCAGGAATGGACGAATTTGTGTGTAATATCTAATACAAATGACCAACCTATACGTGATATGAAAGCAACGACATTTCAGGCCATCTGAACCTTTATCAAGTGGTGACAATAAGGGTCAAGGACAGATTGAAACATCCTTACTTTCATTTCACATGTGTAGGTTAGATCATCTGTTTCAGCCATGTTACTGAGACTTATTCTCTGCATCTAATGATAAATAATTTACAAGACTGTACAAGTGTTGAAATACAAAACATGATGAACTTACAAAGCTCTTTATTATTTAGACACAAGATCTAATATATATTACACTTTCTATACATGTACTTTATCTTTTATACATGTACAGTACTTTATAAAGTATGTATCCATACTTTAACACACTCTTCCACATTACATCAGTGACCCCTACAGAATCTATACCATAAATTCATCACTGTACTTTTCCACATTTATATTTAAGCATTCTACACCTCACGCATGTAACCTGCATGCTTGCTGCACTCTTGATTTTTGTATCCAAAACCATTTCAGTACAGTACTTGGTATTTAAAAACTCAATTATATTAGCATATAATATTTTATCAAGATATTCAATATTCCCCACTACCCACTTTTTACCAACATTTCTCAGAAAACTACTTAAAAATTATCAGCATTTTATTAATCATTCTACAATATTACAGATCCGTATTTCACTAGCAAACAAGCATCGGAAATATATACATTTTACATTCAACATAATATACAAAGTATAAATCAATTTGAAAAAAATAGTTCTGGGTCAGTTACTTTGTATGGACATCTCGAGTGACATTTTATAAATACATATAACAATATTCAAGACAAACACAGAGATAAAATATATTTATACAGTAATGTATAGCTTTTAAAATGGAAGAGTTTATATTTAGGAAATCAGTTAATGATGCATTTGTGCCACATTAATTTAAAGATAGTATGACAAATATTGAATGTACTCTGATGACTACATTAAAAATTACATTTCATTAAGGAATGAAAAAGCTTTTATTATTCTCTTCAGATGTGGCTAATAAATGAATGGTGATCAGAACAGTTGTGAGAGCTTCTACACAAATTTCATTGCTCTAATTATTTTGGCAGCAAATAAGCATTAAATATGATTATGATAATTTCAACATAAACCACTTTATTGCAATAGCTTCAAGAATCAATTCATATTCATAGCAATATATTCAAAAGATCAACTATATGGTAGGAGCTTCAAGCGTTGTAACCTGTAAAATTAACATTACCCAATACAAATAATACAAAATAATGTATCACAAACTTTATTCTTTAATATTACAACTACCAGAACAAAAGTGAACGTGCTCAGCAAGATTGTATTGTGCCTTTTCTTATAGTAACTTATTTGATCCTCTTAGTGATTCAAAGTAATTGAGGTGTATAATAAACTAAGCAATAGTTTTGGTCCAGACTTTCATATGCTGTACCTGGATGAGGTTCTGGGAGTTGTTCTACTCCCAAAGCCCGGCCCAGGGGTCAGGCTTGACTTGTGAGAGCTTGATCCAACAGGCTGTTTCCTATAAATTTAAATACATTTACAAAAATGAAGGCAGATTGGGTTCAACAGTTTTTACATGCAGTGATATTCTCTCATATTAAATATGATTCCATGCATATGTATGCATGCATATCTGTAAGCATGTCCAGTGTATTGTATATACAGTGCTCAATTATATGTATATACAATGCTGTACTGTATATACAGTGTTGTACTGTATATATGTATATGTGCATAATATATATTTGCTAAGAAATAGCTTTAATGATATTTTAATAGAAATGCAGTAATTTATATACTATAGAAGCATAGGAAACTAACTAAATGTTTGTGTTATTTGGTGTAAATATCCTATGATCCTGAGCTGTGATGGATAATAATTAATAATTCACTGTGTTGGGGGACAGGCAGCCACTATATACATACAGTACATGTTAGGCTTATATCGAGGTCTCAAACCCAGGGTCGAATTACTGACCCCTCCCCAAGATGCAACCCCACAATAAGCTGACCAACTCCTGGGTACCTATTTACTACTAGGTGAACAGGTGCATTAGGTGATAGAAAATGCACCCAACCATAGGAGGGGGGGCCTGACGGCTGAGTGGACAGCGCTCGGAGTTCGTAGTCCTAAGGGTCTGGATTCGATCCCTGACGGAGGAGGAAACAAATGGGCAGAGTTTCTTTCCCCCTGATGCTCCTGCTTACCTAGCAATAAATAAGTACCTGGGAGGTAGACAGCTGCTGTGGGCTGCTTCCTTGGGATGTGTGTGAAAATTAGGTTTAAGGAATTGCCCGAAATGCTGTGTGCGCAAGTGGCTGTACAAGAATGTAAGAACTCTTGTATATATAAATAAATTCTGTCTGGAGAATCCAGTAAATAGGAATCCAGATAATGGGAGTTACACTGTACCATACTGTACTTCAGTTGCCAACTTGGTAACCAACCAATACTGTACCATACATTCCTATTTCAAGCAAATTTTTAAAACATATATACAGTACCTGTATATATATGTTACTGCATTTATAATCAATGCATTAAAAATTTTACTTTTATTTATCTTATTTACTCTCAAATGTTAAAAAGTATTTATCCTCTAAAATCTTAAGTGAGCCTGTATATACTCACCTAGTTGTGCTTGCGAGGGTTGAGCTTTGGCTCTTTGGTCTCGCCTCTCAACTGGTGTGCAGGTTCTGGCACCTATTGGGCTCTATCAAATCTACATTTGAAACTGTATGGAGTCTGCCTCCTCCACATCACTCCCTAATGCATTTCATTTGCTAACTATGAAACTGAAGAAAAAATTTGAATGTCTGTGACTCATTTGGGTACTAAGTTTCCACCTGTGTCCCCTAGTTTGTGTTCCACCCATGCTAAATACTTTGTCTTTGTCCACCCTATCAATTCCCCTGATACTTTTGTAGGTGGTGATCATGTCTACCCTTACTCTTGTGTCTTCCAGGAACGAGGTTTAGCTCTCATAACCTTTCCTCTTGGCTCATACCTCAGTTCTGGGACTAGTCTGGTGGAATACCTCTGAATCTTCTCTAACTTTGCTTTGTATTTAACTAGCTATGGACTCCAAGCTAGAGCTGCATACTCCAGGATTGGTCTGATATAAGTGGTATACAGGGTCCTGAACAATTCCTTAAACAAGTTTCTAATGGCAGTTCTTATGTTGGCCAATCTAGCATATGCCGCTGACGATATCCTTTTAATTTGGGCCACTGGAGACAGGTTCTGTGTGATATAAACTCCCAGATCTTAGTGCACACACTTAGTGGTTCCGCACCCTCTTTTAGTATCCATGGTGAGACTCTGTCAGGCCCAACAGCCTTTGTCACATTCAGCTCCAACAGATTCCTTTTGGCCTCATCACTGGTGAGTTCAAATTCCTCCAAGGTTGCTTGGTTTGTTGCCTCCTCTCTTAGTACAGGGGCTTCTCCTTGCTCTAATGTGAAGACAATCTGAAATCTCCTGTTGAGTTCTTCACACACCTTCTTGTCATTCTCTGTTATCTGTTCTCCACTTTTCTCAGTTTCATCACTTGTTCCTTCGCTGCTGTTTTCCTCCTGATGTGGCTGTGGAGCAGTTTTGGTTGGAAACTATGTATATGTATGTACAGGGGTACCTCGGTTTAAGAATGTAATCCGGTCCTGGAGACAGCTCGTAAACCGAAGCTGATTTCCCCATAAGAAATAACGGGAAATGAATTAATCCATTCCTGACTACCCAAAAACCTCACTTCAACTAAATTTTATACCTAATTCAGCCAAATCTACACTACAAAAGTATGTTCAAGTTATTACTTACCCTTGCTGATGACTCCTGTTGGCGTATGGAAGATGGGGGAGGAGGAGATGCGTTACTGTTTGGGAGTCCCCGTCCATTATAACATCAGGCAGTGAAGATTTTTCTGGAGTGCGCTCTCTGGCACGTTTTGCCTGCATACCACTAGGTCCTGGTTGTGGCTTACTACTCGATTTTCTCACAAGGAAAGTTCCATTGAAGATTGTTTTTCCCTTCTTTGCAACACTTGTCTGTAGTGAGGCATCACATTCTCATTAAAAAGATCAATGCAACGGCCTACAACAGCTTTATCTGGGTGATTCTTTACAGCAAAACTTTGCAGTCCTTCCCATACTGCACACATTTTCTTAATTAATGAAGAAGGGACATTCTCTACTGCCTCCTCTTCTTCCCCTTAAGATATGTTGTACTGCCTAGCTAGTTCAACATCACGAGTACCATGTTCCTGCTTCCGAATGATCTCTTGTTTTCCTCTATTGTCATCCTCACATGCGATTTCTTGCCTTGATTCTTACCACTGGCTTTCTTGGGACCCATTGCAAGGTATATAACAACAACTTTGATGCTCAAATGGCCAAATATCCGACAAAAAACTGTAAATCCTTGTGAAGAATTCAGGCGGGATAGTCACTGGTCGCCAGGCACTGGTAACCTGAGGCGCGATAGCCGTGCCACCACGCGCGATAGCCGTGCCACCACGCGCTAGGTCAGCCCCAGCCTGTACGCGTATCAACAAACTCGTTACCTGATGCAATGCTTGTATCCCGATGCAAATTTTCCGAACAAATCGGGCTCGTAACCCAAAAAACTTGTAAACAGGGATGCTCGTAACCCTGCATATTAAAAATACACATACTTGTACCTGCATAACACACCTGCTCATAAAATACACATACGGTTCCACTGTGTGTGTGTGTGTGTAAATACTGTATATAATATAATATATATATATATATATATATATATATATATATATATATATATATATATATATATACTGTATATATGTCGTACCTAGTAGCCAGAACTCACTTCTCAGCCTACTATGCAAGGCCCGATTTGTCTAATAAGCCAAGTTTTCCTGAATTAATATATTTTCTCAAATTTTTTTCTTATGAAATGATAAAGCTACCCATTTCATTATTTATGAGGTCAATTGTTTTTTATTGAAGATAAAATTAACGTAGATATATGACCGAACCTAACCAACCCTACCTAACCTAACCTATCTTTATAGGTTAGGTTAGGTTAGGTAGCCGAAAACGTTAGGTTAGGTTAGGTTAGGTAGGTTAGGTAGTCGAAAAGCAATTAATTCATGAAAACTTGGCTTATTAGGCAAATCGGGCCTTGCATAGTAGGCTGAGAAGTGCGTTCTGGCTACTAGGTATGACATATATATATATATATATTATATATATATATATATTATATATATATAATATGTCATTATGTCATTATATATATATATATATATATATATATATATATATATATATATATATATATATATATATATATATATATATATATATATATATGTCGTACCTAGTAGCCAGAACGCACTTCTCAGCCTACTATGCAAGGCCCGATTTGCCTAATAAGCCAAGTTTTCAAGAATTAATGTTTTTTTGACTACCTAACCTAACCTAACTTTTTTCGGCTACCTAACCTAACCTAACCTATAAAGATAGGTTAGGTTCAGTCATATATCTACGTTAATTTTAACTCCAATAAAAAAAAATTGACCTCATACATAATGAAATGGGTAGCTTTATCATTTCATAAGAAAAGAATTAGAGAAAATATATTAATTCAGGAAAACTTGGCTTATTAGGCTATATATATATATATATATATATATATATATATATATATATATATATATATATATATATATATATATATATGTCGTACCTAGTAGCCAGAACTCACTTCTCAGCCTACTATTCAAGGCCCGATTTGCCTAATAAGCCAAGTTTTCCTGAATTAATATATTTACTATAATTTTTTTCTTATGAAATGATAAAGCTACCCTTTTCACTATGTATGAGGTCAATTTTTTTTTATTGGAGTTAAAATTAACGTAGATATATGACCGAACCTAACCAACCCTACCTAACCTAACCTAACCTATATATATAGGTAAGGTTAGGTTAGGTAGCCCAAAAAAGCTAGGTTAGGTTAGGTTAGGTAGGTTAGGTAGACGAAAAAACATTAATTCATGAAAACTTGGCTTATTCGGCAAATCGGGCCTTGCATAGTAGGCTGAGAAGTGAGTTCTGGCTACTAGGTACGACATATATATATATATATATATATATATATATGTCGTACCTAATAGCCAGAACGCACTTCTCAGCCTACTATTCAAGGCCCGATTTGCCTAATAAGCCAAGTTTTCATGAATTAATGGTTTTTCGTCTACCTAACCTACCTAACCTAACCTAACCTAGCTTTTTTTGGCTACCTAACCTAACCTTACCTATAAATATAAGTTAGGTTAGGTTAGGTAGGGTTGGTTAGGTTCGGTCATATATCTACGTTAATTTTAACTCCAATAAAAAAAAATTGACCTCATACATAGAGAAAAGGGTTGCTTTATCATTTCATTAGAAAAAAATTATAGTAAATATATTAATTCAGGAAAACTTGGCTTATTAGGCAAATCGGGCCTTGAATAGTAGGCTGAGAAGTGAGTTCTGGCTACTAGGTACGACATATATATATATATATATATATATATATATATATATATATATATATATATATATATATATATATATATATATATATATATATATTATAGTATATATATATATATAGTATATATATATATAGTATATATATATATAGTATATATATATATAGTATATATATATATAGTATATATATATAGTATATATATATAGTATATATATATAGTATATATATATAGTATATATATAGTATATATATATAATATATGTATATTATATATATATATATATATATATATATATATATATATATATATATATATATATAATATATATATATATATAATATATATATATATATATATATAGATGGATAGAAGGGGTACCACCTCTGGTGCAAGTGTAGGGACCCATAGCCTTGGAGAAGAAAATAAAGAGTACTCAGAGACTACCTTGTGGATCTTCACTGAACACTTTGATATTTTCTTCTCCTACCACCCCTATTCTTTTGGTATGTGTACATATATCTAACTTTACTTGAAGATGTCATTACACAAAAAGGGTTACACCATTGGTTACATGCAGGGTACAAGACTACTTGTAACAAGTTGTATAGCTCCTACAGCTCCTCAGATGGCGGGCGGGAACCATGGATGCAGTGAGCATTTCCTCTCTGGATTGCCACACTAAGGCGATTATTATATATATCGCATTATATTATCTTTTTAATGACACTGTGATGCCTCACTACTGACAAGTGTTACAACAAAAGGAAAAACAATTCTCTATGGATAGATTTTTAGGGAGAAAATCAAGTAGGTCCAAGTGGTATACAGGCAAAATGTGCCAGAGTGTACCCCAGAGAACTCATCACTGCCTGATGTTATAATGGAAGGGGACTCTTTCTTCCAAACACTAACACCTCAAACACAAACACTTCCCGTTCCTCACTGTCTTTCATACGCCAACAAGTCATCAATGAAGGTAAGCAGTAACATACTTTAGTACTAAAGATTTGGGTGAATTAGGTATAAAATTTACTTTGAAGTTAATTTTGCCCCATCTTTCCAATAATCATTGCCAAATACATATATATATTCATGCATAAATACATTTGTGTACAATTTGTTAGTGTATTAAAGTCTCTGTTTTATCCATGGCCTCTTAGATGACAATAACTAAGTACTCAAAATATTAATACTGTATTCTCGATTGCCTATCAGTACAGTATTTCTCTCCTACCATAATCAATAAAGTGCTTCATTAAGCAAAACATAAAAGTTACAATGAAATGTAAATGTGTGTGTGTGTGTGTGTAAATCACAAAAAATAAACACAGGATTAAAAATGTGACAGTATCAGACCACGGAGGAAGAATTGAAACTGGAATTTCCTTACGTTCTTTCGTATATTAATACATCTTCAGAAGGACTCCTGAAGATGTATTAATATACGAAAGTACTTAAGGAAATTCCTGTTTCAATTTTTCCTCCATGGTCTGACACTATCATTCATATATATATATATATATATATATATATATATATATATATATATATATATATATATATATATATATATATATATATATATATATCGTAACAGGCCTTAAATATTCTGAAAACTAAATCTTATGACCACTTGACTACCTTGTGCACATTTTAACTATTGTTGACCTATATCTTGATCAATAATGGGACCTCTACGCGATCTCACTGTAAACAATTCATTATTTTCATTAGGATGCTCTCTCTCATTATCCTGGAACTGAACTCTGTTTATATATTGTTCTTGCTCCTGAGGCTCAAGTTGGTGGTAGTGGTGCAAGTCCCTTTCATCATGGTGCTCACCCTGAGCTGCCAATATTACAGCTTCTCCTACTTCATTATCAATTACCACCTCTCTGTTCCTACCATTCATATCTTCACCGAGAATGACATCAATGTCTCGGTCCCTCCACATGTGCATTTCAACATTACCTACGATTTCATTTGGTTGGATACCTTGCCTACCAATTTCTTGATCTTGACCCATGTCCCATACCACATTCCCTCCATTTTCACCAGTTCTCTGCTTTTCATTAGTAGTTTCAGTTTTATACAGTGTTTCGTGGCACAAAGGACATGAATCTTGAACATATAGCCACTTCCGCAAACACACACTGTGAAAATAATGGTTGCATTTTGTGATTTTAGCACTACGCAAACCTTGGAAACAAATTGCACAAACATCATCATGTTCATTAAGTTGTTCTTGTGTTGCCTCTGGTAAAGAGTTAATTTTGTTGACAGCTGTGCGTCGTTTCATAAAGACAGTCCATCCATTTCTTGCTTCACACCATATATTAAAATAAGCATGAATGCACATCATGAATGCACGAATGGATCCTCCAGACTCAAAGAAATAAATCCAAGCCCCATTAAAGAACAACAAAATTCCAAACACAAATTCTACACTATTCCCAAATGCTTTGATGTAATAAACATAGTCATCTAACCTCTCCCAAAAGGTAATGCAATAAGCATCAACAAGAAACAATGCATAAATCAAAAGTGACACTAGGGTTTTAACTATGACTTGTATTGAAAAGGCAGAGACAGCAAGTAGCCACGTCGAAAGGGGATAAAATGACCAAAGTACAAATAATAGCAGTACCGGAAGGAAAACAAGAAGCGAGCAAACTATTAAAGCTCGGACATGTCTGTAGAGAGCTGGATTACGTGATGCACTCAGAGACATTAAGACAGGATTAACCATATTATGTATAAAGTGCAGCATTGCTGTAAAGAGAAGACAGAAATTCCTACAGAGTCGAACAAATCTTTTCTCCCCTTCCATGACTGTCAAACCACTTTGTTCAGCCAAAATAAAAAACAGGATGGCACACACTGTCCCCATGCTTCTCTCATCATCTTCTACTGTCAAAAGAATCATCTGGAACACTACACCAACATAGTGACTTACATAAGACACAATACTCGTCATGCCAAGAAGTGCCACAGCAGTTTCACACCCTTGAGTCATTACAGCTTTGAAGATGACATAGACAGCTTCTAAGTCTAAAGTCCAGAGAGACTGATACTCTCCTCTAGCAAACATGAATTCTCCCAGCAAGATTACTACATGCTGAGCAACTCGAATTATCCAGAATGTTCTTAACACATTTGGTACATTGAGTCGTACCCATTCCGATTCTAAGAGGGAATGGAGGCCAAAGTCCCTCATTATCCTACGAGCATATTGATAACCTTCAATAACTACCTGAGTGCATTTCAGCAAGTTACTAGCAACAGTGTACTTGACTATAGCTAAGGGGAGCAAGGCTGCAAACAATGGTATTGTGGAAAGTACCCCGGTGGGAAAAGTGAAAAACAAAGATATATTAGGCAAAAGAAAAGAAATAATCATTAGTCTATGCAACATTGGATACTGGGGTCCTGAGTATAAAAGAGTAAAAAGATATCCTAAGGATCCTTGAAATACATAGTTAAGTGTCAATGTAGAGAAGGTCCCTCCACTGTCCCAAAGTGCTGTGACATCGAGAGACAGCATACTGTAGATTAGGGAAGGACGATCAGACAGCGGAGGTGATGTTAAGTATCGCACAGTTGCCATATTCACTTGATAACCAGCAACCACAACAGCCAAGCTCGCAACTACTAGATAAACTTGTATTAAGCGTTGAGAACTCAGCAGAAATGCCACCGTTGCTATTATATATACTGAAAAATAAAAATAAAAATGAGAAACCAGACCCGATAAAATATTAAATAAATGTAGAGTAAAATATAACACAATATTTAAGATGTACTGTATATTATATATTTGCTGAGAAAAAATAACTATTGTATCCTGTTATAAATCACAGTAGTCATGACTTCTTAGAACAAAATTACTTTAAGTACATCTACTTGGTTTGAGAACATATAAAAGGCTTGATAAAATAGAAGTACACTTGTAAGTACTTGTACCTATGTTTCATGCTGAGAGAATGGTAATACTCTATACCAACTATCTGGATGCCGCAGTAATTTTATCCCTTGTTAATTATATGATACAATTAATTAATTCATATGCTATACAGATAAAGAGTGAAGAAAAGATAAAGCATGTGGTGCCTTTGTCATTTCTTTATGGTGTAACTTACCTAACATAAACATAAATATTTTTACTACTGTAGGTGCAATGTTTGCAAGTATGGTATAATTCTCCAATCCAGCAGTCGTATCATTTTCTGCTGCCCACATTTTCATATCATCGTGGTTAATCTGCCCAAAACCTTCATCATTGAGGAATGGATTTTCGTCACCCATTAAGCTTGCATATCTAAAAATGCAGAGTATAAGAAAAATAATAAGATTATTCTAAAGTTAAATATTAAACACATTATTTTACAGTTAAATATTTAGATCATTATTCTACAGTTAAATACCTGTATTAAGATCATTATTCTACTGTTAAATATTAAGATCATTATTCTACAATTAAATATTATGATCATTATTCTACATGAGAGTTAAGAATAAAGGATTATATGTAAGATAATCCTCTACTCTAACTATCAGACAAAGTTGGAGCACTAAGGCCAATAATGAGCATGTTCCATGGGTTATGGACATTATGATCACTACAGATTATACAAAATGTATGATAAAAATCATACATTTACGTTTTAAGAGGGAACCCATACACATACCTACATACGTACATAGACATATGTACACACACACACACTTTAGGCTTATATTGAGGTCCCCCCTCCTCCAAAGGTCACACTACTGACCCTTCCCAGGTTGCAAACCCCCCCCCCCCCACAAGCTGACTAAATCCTGGGTACCTATTTACTGCTAGGTGAACAGCAGCATTAGGTGATAGGAAATGTGCCCAACCATTTCTGTCCTAATCGAGATTCGAGCCCAGGATTTTCAACCGAGAGTCGAGAACAAACCTGACTACTACAGAGACCACTCTTCAGGATACAACTAACAACAATCAACTTACTCCAAAGTACCTAATTACTGTTAGTTGAACAGGTGCATTAGATGTAAGGAAATGTGGCAAATTTCACTTCCCATGTGGGAAGTGAACGTAGGACCAATTGGTTTTAAGTAGACTTTGCTACAGGTGAAGTGCATTATAACACAGCCTTAAAAATTACAAGATCACTTTTTTTATTGCATGCATACAACAAGTCTGTAACATACTTGGGGGCGAATTATTCTTAAAAGTTTGTTCTCTCACCTCACTTGTATAGATCCAGAAAACCCAAAACAGCATTTAAGGACCTCGTCCATGATAAAGAGAGGGGGAACCCTGAGCGCAGTGTCTATAAAGCTCAGAGCCTGAGCCTGTAGGGTCATCTTGCTGCTCACACCTCCAAAATAAATATATAAATAACAGCAGGCACTTAAATAGCGATTATAGAGCAATATTTCACTCGTCCTTCACCCGTCCAATGTTTGTTTACAATTCTCTGCTGTGCAACATCTTTTCTAAATCCAGATCAAGTAATAAATAAAACACATAAGAAAATTAATAATTAAAAACCTCTAATAGATTTTAAATAATGATAAAATTAGTAAATCAATAGGTAGAGTATTTATATTTCTTATTTAAAATGAAGCGTGAATTGTTTAACTACATTAGTGTGGGGGTCACATAGTGGAGATCCCGGCGTGTTCAGACGCATCCTACTTGATATTTTCATCACTAATAATTCATTTAACAATGAATTATTAGTTCAACTGACAAGCACAGTTCGACAATTACGAAACGGCTGAACAGTTAATATCTTACAAAAGGTATATATATAATCGATCTGTCTACAAAAATACTTAGAGGAATGAGTTAAATCAATATCAGTACTCTTTTTTTTATTATTAACAAGCTTGGATATACTTAGCAATGTGCTGCTACCCAACTATATTTGAAAAATTGCAGTGTAGATAAAAAAAAAACAGCTATAAGCGTTTCATAGAACTTACGCGCAGTGTTTCTGCCCGAAACGCTGTGCATGTTAGTGGCTTTACAAGAGTGTAAAAACATCAATGCTATGTATTCTCATAAACCCAATGTACAGTCCTGTATATATAAAAATAAATTAATAAGTTTATCTAATATTCTCATCTCGCGAGATGGTTAGTCATACATGGAATCAGGACGGAACATGAAATGTAAGGCCTCCACTAGCAAAATCTGGTACAGCACAAGAATATATTCCAATATTCCTGAGTCTATGAAGTAATTACAGAGCTCAAAGTACCTCAACCATTTGGTCTAAATCACTGATAACAGGACAATCACAGATATAGTGTTGTGAGCATGTCCTAGCTCTGGTTCTGTTCTCAAAGTTTACAGTTGGAATGTTCACTATTGGAGGATTTATTACCTGCAGTCACCTGCCAGAGATACCGATATCCAGCCTATTTCAAGCAATTATAATGTCACACTGTCTAGTGGATGTTGTTTGCTGCCCGTATATATAATTTCGGTTCTAAACATGGCATAGCTCTTTATACTCGTACTTGTTGGCCCTTGAGTGTCAGTAACTGCCCTTCTGTCATCTCTAATTTCACGCTTATCACATGCAGGTTGCAGTCCCCGTGGCGCAGTGGTAAAGCACTTGCCCGGCGTTTCGGGAGAGCTTTGGCCTGGGTTCGTATCCTAGCCGGGGAGGGTTGACTGGGCGCCAATCCTTAACTGTAGCTTCTGTTCACCCAGCAGTGAATGGGTGTTGTTAAACGATTTGGTGAGTCGTTCCGGAAAAAAATGGGATTAAGGACCTGCCCGAAACGCTATGCGTGCTAGTGGCTGTATAAGAATGTCAAAACTCTTTTATATATAAATAAAATAAAACTAAAAATTTTAGTTCCCTTGTCTGTGTCGTCATGCTGGACAACACCTGTGTGAGATGGTATCCATACAAATGAGACTGAAACTCTTGCTATGTGCATTAATAACGTTGTTTATTATACATGTTACAACATTCCTAGTATCTATTTTGCATGTTGGGTTTCTAAGGACTTGAAGAGCTGACTTTGAATCACAGAAAATTACTCCTCCACTGTTGTTAGGTGCATTAGTGGCCAGTTGTAGTGCAGCTAATTCTGCATGTATGGAGCTAAGCCAGTTAGTTATTCAGCCTCACACTTGTGGTCTGTGTACTCACCTAGTTGTACTCACCTAGTTGTGTCTGCAGGATCGAGCATTGACTCTTGGATCCCGCCTTTCGAGCATCGGTTGTTTACAGCAATGACTCCTGTCCCATTTCCATATCATACCTGGTTTTAAAATTATGAATAGTATTTGCTTCCACAACCTGTTCCTGAAGTGCATTCCATTTTCCCACTACTCTCACGCTAAAAGAAAACTTCCTAACATCTCTGTGACTCATCTGAGTTTCAAGCTTCCATCCATGTCCCCTCGTTCTGTTACTATTCCGTGTGAACATTTCGTCTATGTCCACTCTGTCAATCCCTCTGAGTATCTTATACGTTCCTATCATGTCCCCCCTCTCCCTTCTTCTTTCTAGTGTCGTAAGGCACAGTTCCTTCAGGCGCTCCTCATACCCCATCCCTCGTAGCTCTGGGACGAGTCTCGTTGCAAACCTCTGAACCTTTTCCAGTTTCATTATATGCTTCTTCAGATGGGGACTCCATGATGAGGCGGCATACTCTAAGTGTATATATGTTGTCTTTGTATATTCTACAGGCTGCTGCAGTGCGACCTTCTGACATCAGTACTCAACGTAACACAAATAAGGCAGCTAAATTTTCATGTAATTATTATAAAATCGAACTAAACCAAAGCATCCTAATTCCTGTTGTTAAAACCTCACTACTTCGAGAAATTAAGGTTGACAGAAAAGAAATTTCAAATAGTACTATAGTTCAAAGAAAGCATTAGCATTACATATATAATTTACCTGAATTTACCTCAGTCACTCTCTCCTTAATAGCTTCGACAGGGACAGGAAGCCGGCTTCTTGCCTACAACATATTAAGACTACAATCCTCCTCCTTTACAATCTACAACATATTTAGACTTCAATATTTTAGGCGTACGGTCTACAGTTCTTAGTAATTATTATTCGTATTGACAAAACACTGAATATGATTTGGACAGAGTAAATATGGTTTGGGTAACAACAGGATTTTAGGATGGTGACTATAAACATATATAATTGGATACCGGATATAATGTATCCTGTGTTGATTATACCACGTAGCTCCACAACTTGACATTTGTTTAATATATCTTGTATATAAATCATATGTGTAATCCTTAAGTTCTATATAGTTACCAATATATAGTTAAATCATTCGCATTGTATCAAAATCATACTCAACATATATCCAAGTGTTGCCCATGAATCACATTTAATTATCTTCAGTGTCTTTTGCCAAAATTACTTAGTCTTTAACACTGGATGTTCGTAAGTGTTCGTAAGTGTTCGTAAAGGTGGAGGGAAGTGTTGAGGGGGATTGAGGTAAAGTGGATTAGCAGAAGACAGAGGTGAACGATTGGGGAAAGGGGAAGGTGTAGTGAGGGGGTGTGAAGAGAAGGGAACTCTCAGGGGAAAGCTCCGAGCCATTAATTACAACTATATAGCACTGAGAAGGGGTCAGGATAAAGATTTGGGATGGGACAGAGGAAAAGGAATGGTGCCCAACCACTTGGACGGTCGGGGATTGAACGCCGTCCAAGTAACATTTAAAGCGAGACTGTCGCTCTACCGTCCACCCCAAGTGGTTGGGCTGAGTTGGTGTGAGAGTAGAGCGAGTGGAAAAGTGAAGTTGCATGAACAAAGCCAGGCAGTAGGTGAGTGCTGAGAGGAGAGAGCGCGGCATCTCTGGGATTTCTATCACAGCGGTCAACAACAAAGGATTCTGATAACAACTTTCACCAACAAGAAATAAAGAAGAAAAATCTATTTTATAAAATCTTATTGTAAAAGTAATTTATTTAAGAGCTCGTGAACAATTCTGATAATGAAAAATCAAATATACAATTAAATTATATGAACCCAACAAATTAAATTTGATTTAACATTGCATATTTTACCTTGATCTTCTGAGCGTGACGGGCGATAAAAGGTATATATAATTTAATGGACTTTAATTCAAAGACGGGAGATATCTCCCGTCACGCAGGGTGCAGTCGCACCTCCACAGATCGCCAGTATCAGCTCTTGATACTGGTAATGGCTCAAAAGGGCCACCACTTACGGGCTATTCATGCCCGTGCCACCTTTTGGGTGGCTTAATCTTCATCAATCAATCAATCTTAATTCAAAGATACAAGATTAATAATGTCAGACGACCTTATTAAACACAACAAGTTACATGGTGTAACATAGTCACACCATATAGTACAGAGTGTAGAGAATCACTATAGGTACAAAAAAAAAATCCTAACATTGGGTTTGGAGAATACATTCATGGTTTAACGAACTTTTTATTTTTAATTGTATTTAATTGTGAAAACAACGAACGTACGTCACTCTTACACATAGAAATCACAATAGCGTGATGCATCAAATGAACAAATCCACAAGGGCCGTGACGAGGATTCGAACCTACGTCCGAAATCATCCCAGACCCTGCCTTAACCGACTGAGCTACGACATGGTAAAAAGAGTTGAAACCAGAAGTTGTACTTAACTTACTTGGATCCTGCAGCTTTTTGAGACACAAACCAGAGTTTTACACAACTCCCCCATTCACTCGAGCTATGTCAATAGGCCGTTCTACCTCTTCGCCCTTACTTCATTACACCCTGGTTGTGTAACCAGGGTGTAAAGAGTTGTGTAAAACCCTGGTTTGTGTCTCGAAGAGGCTGCAGGATCTGAAGTACAACTTCTGGTTTCAACTCTTTTTACCATGTCGTAGCTCAGTCGATTAAGGCAGGGTCTAGAATGATCTCGGTCGTAGGTTCGAATCCTCGTCACGGCCCTTGTGGATTTGTACGTCACTCTTCAGAGCACAGCTAGAGGTCTCTTTACAGTAGTGGGTTGGTTCGGTATCACTAATATAAATATAAAATACAAGGAAGCCTGACATGTGGCGCTTCACTGCTTATAGTCTATTCGATGAATTTCCATTTAAAATTAAAGCGTTGTTTGCATTCAACGATAACCCATTTCCCGAGCATCTTTCTGCGCCTCTTCCATATACTCATGCTCTGCTGACGTCTGAGAGAGATGCTCGGTGAGGAACTGTACTAAAAATTTACTGATTTTTAGCAATTAAGTTTTGAAAATTTACAAAACAATTTAAATTGTTTTGTGTGTATATATATATATATATATATATATATATATATATATATATATATATATATATATATATATATATATATATATATATATATATATATACATATATATATATATATATATATATATATATATACATATATATATATATATATATATATTTAATATTATATACTAATTATTACCTAATACTAATAATTTTGTATGTATACTTAATATATATTTAAATTTAATTCGTTGTTTTCAAAGTGAATTAAATACATTAAAAATAAAAAAACAATTCGTTAAACATAAATGAATCTCCTAAGGCAATGTTAGGAATTTTGAACTATAGACAGTGATTCCCGAAACACTGTACTCTATATATGCTCTCGAATAATTTCTTCCATGAGTTTAGCAACTGATGAAGTCAAAGCTTATTGGTCGATTGTTACGTGGTAAAGTTTTATTTCTCATATTATGTTTTGACGTGATATTGGCCAGAGTGCAGTCACGCGGAACGAGGCTGGAGGGACGCCTGCCTTGTCTTCAGTGACGTAATAGAAACTTTGTCAATTGTTTCGCAATTTCACTTCAACTTTAAAATTTTAGGGTGATAGAATTTGCGAGGACCGGCAGTGATAGTAACATAATCGTAATAAATCGAAGGAAGTTTTGTTTACTGACTAACATTGGTTTTAGTAAAGAATTTACAAAAAAAAAAAAAAAAGATAAATATATAACAATCAAAATTATTTAGATGAAACATATCTTTCGCATGTTTAATAAACAACAGTCTCATAAATTTATCTCCACGATTTCTTAGTTAATTGATTTATGTATCGAAGATAGCTTGTACTATATTTGATGCCGCTGTACGATAACAGTTTTAAGGGTCAAAATAAATTTAATAATGTGTCCCCAATAATAATAATATTATTATTATTATTATAATTACTGAATGTGATGAAATAAATTAATTGGAGCAATTGAGGTACCTAGAACGAGATATCAAGGAACTATCCCCCGAGATTCACCCGCGCAGGAATATCCCTGCAAAAAAGAAAGAAAAAAAACAGCTATAATCTTGTGTTTATATTAAAATCGATCCTCCGTGTTGTGTAGTAGAGAAAAATTGAGTTATAACCAGTTTATGTAAAGCTATGAGTGATTTACAGCACACTTAGCTGACAGAGCAAACTCACGTTCACGTTTTAGATTCAGCTACTCAGAACAAAAGTTCCAAGTAGCACGGGCTATGGTGAGCCTGTAGAGAGCAAACTCACGAAGGTTTTTCTTTTTAGTGTACTGCTGCGTACCACATAATTACCACTGAATGTGATATACAATTTTTTCTTGTTGTGCAGCCACATGTAAGATTACCTTCAGGATATCACTCAAGTATATTTTATTTTTATGATGTGGTATATTCAATAATTCTTCAAACTTCACAACCGCTTAATGATACAATTATTAAAATTATTCTGCAAAAAATACAGCAATTAGGGATGATTCGTATCACTAAATAGTTTATTAATACAAACATTTATATGAAATTATTTCGTAGTTCTAGATATGCCCAACACAATGTGCATAATATGCATTTTGCACAAATTAATGTAATTGGCCAATTTCACGGCAATATAAGTGTTGCTAAGAATTTGTTTTAATTTTCCATTTACTCAACATATTAGAAAGTAAGTTTTCATTTTACATACAATTTGAAACATCAGTGTGCATTTTACATAGTCTTGTGTGTATTTATACCTCAATAAACGTGTTTCAATCTCAATTTCAATATATATACGTGACCTTTCATCTTTCATCTCGCTTATGTAAGGATATTGAACCTTAGCCCTCCTAAGTCTGAAATTTGCCGCGGGAACGCTAAGCCCCGAAATCATCTCAAGATAACCTTAAGATAACCTCCTGTGGGCACTCGACTTCCCTTTCACCACCTTCCGTTTTCTGTGAGTTCAAATACATTTTATAATTTTTTTGTTGGCGGAATTTGATTTTTTTTTTTTTTTTGTAAATTTCGAATTATTTTGTTGGCGAATTTGGAGTTTTTTGTTGTTGTTGTTGTTGGCCGAATAGAAATTTGTTTACTGGTGGGATTGGAATGTTTTTTTTTTGGCGGATTTGGATTTTTTGTTGGCGGATTTAGAGATTTTTTGTTGGCGGATTTGGGGATTTTTTGTTGGCGGATATCGATTTTTTTTTTGGTTGCCGGATTTCCACTTTTTTGTTGGCGGATTTCCACTTTTTTGTTGGCGGATTTCCACTTTTTTATTGGCGGATTTCCACTTTTTTGTTGGCGGAATTTTTTGTTGGAGGATGTCGATTTTGTTTGTTGACAGATTTGGAATGTTTTTGTTGGAGGATTTCGATTTTTTTTTGACTGGAGGATTTAGAATTTTTTTGGCGAATTCGTATTTTGTTGTTGGCAAAATTAGAATTTTTATTGGCGGATTTTGATTTTTTAGTTGTCGGATTTGGACTTTTTTGTTGGTGGATTTGGATTTTTTGGTTGGC
This sequence comes from Procambarus clarkii, assembly GCF_040958095.1. Lineage (NCBI taxonomy): Eukaryota > Metazoa > Arthropoda > Malacostraca > Decapoda > Cambaridae > Procambarus > Procambarus clarkii. The sequence goes on from NC_091240.1 coordinate 6,497,718, forward strand.
CGATTTCTATTTTTTGTTGGCGAATTTAGGTTTTTGTTGTTGGTGGATTTCTATTTTTATTTTTTTTGCGAATTTCGATTTTTTAGGGGTTGGCGGGTTTGGATTTTTTTGTCAGCAGATTTAAAAAAATTGTTGGCGGATTTTAAATTTTGTGTTGGCGGATTTGGAATTTATTTGTTGGCAGATTTGGAATTGTTTTGTTGACGGATTTAGAATTTTGTTGGCGGATTTTTATTTTTTTGTTGCCGGGTTTTGGATTTTGTTTGTTTGCGAATTTGGAATTTTTTGTTTGTGTATTTAAAAACAAAAAGATTGCGGATTTGGATTTTTTTGTTGACAGATAGGGATATTTTTGTTGCCGGATTTAAATTTTTTGTTGCCGGATTTGGAGTCTTTTGTTGGTGGAATATGATTTTTATTTTGTTGGCGAAATTAGAATTTTTTGTTGGCAAATTTTAATTTTTTGTTGGCGGATAATTAATTTAGATGAACTATAATTAATTATAAGTAATTCAGATGGAATATTTCACCCAAGGTGGGTGAGAGACTGGCTGGTCACCCAAGGTGGGTGAGAGACTGGCTGGTCACCCAAGGTGGGTGAGAGACTGGCTGGTCACCCAAGGTGGGTGAGTGAGTGACTGGTCACCCAAGGTGGGTGAGAGTCTGGCTGGTCACCCAAGGTGGGTGAGTGAGTGACTGGTCACCCAAGGTGGGTGAGTGAGTGACTGGTCACCCAAGGTGGGTGAGTGAGTGACTGGTCACCCAAGGTGGGTGAGAGTCTGGCTGGTCACCCAAGGTGGGTGAGTGACTGGCTGGTCACCCAAGGTGGGTGAGAGTCTGGCTGGTCACCCAAGGTGGGTGAGAGACTGGCTGGTCACCCAAGGTGGGTGATTGACTGGCTGGTCACCCAAGGTGGGTGAGAGACTGGCTGGTCACCCAAGGTGGGTGATTGACTGGCTGGTCACCCAAGGTGGGTGAGTGACTGGCTGGTCACCCAAGGTGGGTGAGAGACTGGCTGGTTACCCAAGGTGGGTGAGAGTGCAATCACATTGAATCCCGCTCAGAAATAACGCTGAAGAATCATATTTCCGATATGCATCGTATTTTGAATACTGTAGGGGGCGATTTGGGCAAAATATGACCAATCGCAGCTTTCACTAATTTGCATATTTTCGGTATAAAAAGTCGTAATTTAAAACTTCAAATATGTGCAATTAATATGAATTCTTCTAAAAAAATAAGGTTCATAAGACATATTTCCGATATTTTGAAAATAGGACAATTTAAACAAAATCTCACCCATCGCAGTTTGCATTAACCTGTATATTTTCGGTATAAAAACTCGTAATTTAAAGGTCAAAATATGTGCAATCAACCTAAATTTCGCGTTAATATATTTTAATTCCTTATAATTAGGAAGATTGCTTTAACACCTTATTGAAGCTAGAAATCAACCAAGCGAGTTGCTAGCACGAACAGCCTGGGTGACCCCGCTAGTTTAAGATCGAGCTGGCAGGCAGAAAGGTGAAGAAAAGATAAAAATAAAGGGAACAGCAGAAGGCCTATCGGCCCGTTGGAGGGTGCTGCTATTTATACTCAGCCACACCCACTGTTGTGTTTTTTTTCACACACACAGCACCGCTCCTGTGCCAGGTAAGTCCACTACGGGCTCACCATAGCCCGTGCTACTTGCCCTGCTCCCGTGCCAGGTAAGTTACGGGCTCACCATAACCCGTGCTACTTGCCCTGATCCTGTGCCAGGTAAGTTACGGGCTCACCATAACCCGTGCTACTTGCCCTGATCCTGTGCCAGGTAAGTTACGGGCTCACCATAACCCGTGCTACTTGCCCCGCTCCTGTGCCAGGTAAGTTACGGGCTCACCATAACCCGTGCTACTTGGAACTTGTTCTGAGTAGCTCAATCTATAACAACAACAACAACCACTGTTGTTCCTGCCTACCCAGCCTAATGCAAACATGTGTAGTGATGTTGGTGCTATAATATGTTACTTTGTAACTTCTTCCGGGTTAGTGTTTATATATATCTCTACTGAATCCTATTTTAATCTAATATTTCGTGGTCCAGCCTGATCTGATATGTATATATTCCTTTGAACACAAGGGCCGTGACGAGGATTCGAACCTGCGTCCGGGAGCATCCCAGACACGTAGCTCGACTGAGCTACGACATGTGTGTGTCTGGGATGCTCCCGGATGCAGGTTCGAATCCTCGTCACGGCCCTTGTGTTCGTTTGATGCATCACGTTAGTGTGATTTCTGTGTGTATATATTCCTTGTCATGGCCTTTGTCGACGCGTTTATAGGGCAGCCCGTCCGCCTAAGGTTCCCCAACGTCAAGAAAACTGTCAATGTAAAGTGTTGTCTCCTAACCTACCAGAGGACCCACAACAGAGAACGGGAGAGTACGTCACTTTCGCCAGCCGCTTCCATTTTCTAGTACGACAATTGTTTGGCCTTATGTAACGCATACGAGGGAAAGGCGACGTTCTTTGTAAGAGGACAGGTTAATAGTTTAGTTTAGATACTTAATATGAGAAAGGAACTTAATATTCCGAGCGTTGTTGATCGTGTTACTGACAGGTTAATAGAGTATGTAAATTACTTTTCTTTAGTTTCTCTTCATAATCACCGAGAAAGCCTCTCATTAAAGACCGCTGTCAACTCATTCATCCCTTCTATATGCTCAAAAAATAATGTAAATGTGTTCTATAGGATCATACAGTGGGCATACTTCTACTACAAAATAAGTACTACCTAATAAGCCAAGATGCCTAACAATCCGAGTTTCCCTGAAATTATATATTTTTTATTTATTTTCTTATGGAATGACAAAGTTTTCCATTATAATATTTATATATTTTTTTTTAATTTGAATTAGAACTAGCACAGAAATTTGATCCAGCTTATGCCTTTAGGTCAGGTTGGATCAAATTAATTTAACCTATATGTATGTACCAACTCTGGTGCAATTGTAGGGACCCATAGCCTCGAAGAAGGGAACACAGAGCATTCAGAGAACACCATTCAATATATATGTTACATATTGAGGATCACTCAATAAATATGTAACGATTAATTTTCGAACAGTTTGAAGTGGGCGCATTAATGTTTTGACAGATGCACGGCGCGTTCGCATTTGTTGATTCACCTTATTCTGTATTCATTGTTTAACTAAGAAAATCACTGGCAAGGGCTGTTATTTATTCATCTGATTTTAGTATAAGCTCTACCTTAGTATGTCAATACTGCATATGTTTTTCATGGGAAAATAGAGATATCGTGAAATAAAATGTGGTGTCGATGGTTCGGATACATGAAAGTCCAAGCCGGCCTGCGCTTGCGCAGAGTGGTCGCCTTGCGCATATAGGATTGAGCATTGGAAAATGTCCATGTATCTCGTTCTTTATCACAAAACAATGCAATTTTATTTATATTATTTAAATAAAACAAACTTATGTAAAATAACAATTTAAAGCCTAGATCAAATAATTCTATAACTTTGCTGTTATACTTGTGTTTCCATAGACAGTGAACTCTCCATGGATGCTGCCAATGTTTATTTCTGGTCCGAGGAGCGTAACTCTAGAAGCCTCAGATCAGTCTGCAAGTAGTAAGGGTGGTGTGAGGTAGTGCAGTGCTCAGCTCTCTCTGGTGTTTCAGTGGTACCGTATCTTGTTAATCGCAGACATGGTCATCAAAGTCTACGTCTCCACCATCTCCTTCAGTCAGGAGGTGAGTACAAGCTGCAGTTGAAACTGGTTCTCGGGGTTTATTTCCACGTCTTTTGGTAAGGAATGTGAAGCACGGCTTTCGCTATGGGCTTGGCTGACTTGAACTACAAATAGTTTTCCAGCTGTTATTACTAGTGTAGATTTATTAATTTGGCAGTTGACGCTTTAACTATGACATCGACACCAGATATATCTATTTAACATATTCGGTGACACGGTTAAATTAACATTACCGTATTTGGCTTACGTAGGAAAATAGATTTCATGTACAAGAATTTTTGTAATGCACATAAAAAATCACAGATATATGTATATGGTCAATATAGGAGTTGCAAGCCAGTGTAGGGCTGCAGGTCAGGCACTGCTTTCTGGAAATCCTATTCATCAAGAATTGTAAAAACCACAATTGCAGGCCCTTAACATTTTTAGTAGGCATGCAGAGGCTATAGATAAAGCGTACTTAACCCAGAGATACATAAGAGGAGACAGCACCACTCCATAAAGGAGGGTATAAAGCAGAGGCCAAATATTATAGACCGACAGCACTAACACCATACATAAATATCTTTGAAAGCATGCTAAGAGGCAAGATCATAAAGCACATGGAATCACAGCATCTACATAACCCTGGAGAACATGGGTTCAGAACAGGGCACTTCCGCCTAGTCTCACAATTGCTAGACCGCAATATCGTGGCCTTGCCTCTCATGGAAGACAAGCAAAACGCTGTTGTAATATACATAGATTTTGCAGAAGGTCTGTCGGTTTTGTTTCTATTTAGGCCAAGTTCAGAGTATATATTTTTCAAAAGAGCTGCAAATTGGCACATATATTCAGATTACCTTGTTAATGGACGCCCAAACTCGGGTTTTCGAAAAGGCAGCTTGCATACCGAAGATACATGAATAAACTAAAGCTTTTTATCAGGTTTAACTGCGCAGAGATGTAGTTTGCATGGCCACAGACGAGAATATGCTGAACTTGATACACCCCGGAACTGGCTGGCAGCACCTGTATTACCGGCTTGGCTGGGCACACGCTCTTCTAGTGGTGGTCATCCTGTACAAGTGTTCCAAGCCCTGTACAGTATTGTTGAAAAGACTAAGACGACGGCGGCAATGGGAGATTAAGATTAGCGCTTCTTTCTCCCATTTATTTGAGTCTTTTGGGCTAATTATTGTAATTCGTTCAAAGGACTGGCTGGTGCCACCGGAGGCGGCTAGTTTATTGTGTACCCCATGCTTGTCCTTTGATCTGTAACGCAAACAAATACAATAAAAGATGAGGGAGTACGCAAAAGGCAGTCCATCCTCCAAAAATGATACTACTTATAGTAACTGATCGGAAGTACCAGTATGTAGTGATGCTCCAATAAAAGTCGAACTTCAACCATAATTGAACTTTTTGGTGGTTCATTACCCCATGTTGGTACTTTCGGCCAAATAATTACTGTAAGTACTATCGTTTTAGGAGGATGGGTTGACAAAACGATCATAATCAAACCTCGGCGGGGATTTTGTAATTAGCAATTACATCTAACCTGCACACCTTATAATTATATTGAAAACTAGTTAGACCTTTTTTGATTGCAACACGCATGTATTTACAATAAATTATACTTTAAGGAAGGTTTTTGGTTAATACATGTAATACCCCATATTTAAATTATTAAAAGATTATAGAAGAGCTAGCACACTGTACGACATTCTCTCATACCCATTTTGTCATTTATGTTAGAAGGGAAATATTAATACAGTGCAAAGATATCAGATACTTTCATTTGTAATAAGATCGTTTGCCATTTCATGCAGCGTGAGTTTAGATTTTTCTAAATGACAATTTTTCCTCAGTCTAGGATGTAATCTGTGTGTGGTGCGTGTGCCTGTGTGCGTGTGCTTGTGTGTGTGTGCACGCGCGCCCGTCCCCCCCCCCCCCCCCCGCCGTCATTGTCCACACCTTTTGCATTTTACCTCAGATAAATCCTTAAACAAGCCGAACTGACAGATACTTGTAGCCAAGTTGTTTGTATTAGAGCTGTAACAACGTCCGTTAGTCTGCTGATTGTGTTACTTGCCCCATACACAAGTTTTGTTTGATACATTTCATTGTGATACACAATGAAGCTGCTAGTTCTTGTTTACACTATTATACTTTCTTCAAAGTTATCGAAGAGTTATCGTCTAATGGCGCTTTTCAGGGTTTTATTTGATGGCGCAAGATTACGTTCAACGTTGTCTTTATTTATGGCAAACTTAACAAGGGCTTTATTATGTTCCTACAGTCCACTGTGAGAGGGATACATATTGTGACTTTGACGCCCTTATTAAGTACACATATGTGTATGTGTGGCCTCGGAGACCAGCACGTACTGTTTGAGTTTAAGCTATTTAATGCTATTAATGAGGAAATGGAGTCTGAAATAATTAAGCTGTCTACTACAGTGTTCTCAACACTTTTGAGTGCTACCAGGATAGCCAACAGTACATCTTGCAAGGTGGATGTCCAGTTACTGCTGCATTCTTTTTAATTGTGCTGCCATCAAGCTGGTGAACAATAACAGCATTTCCTGTCCTCCCAGTAGTTGAATTGATTGTTCCGTAGGTGTATATAGTCTGATGTTTTTAGTTTGTAGATTGTTTGTGTTTTCTAGGGTACTTGCTTTAGCACCAAGCTGAGCATGAGAGTTGTATGTTATTAGTTACTTTGTGGAGTATGTAGGGGGCACCAGGATGTCAAAAGGTATTATTTACCAGGATGGGAGGTGCTGCTGCACCCCTACACCCCTGGGGTTTATTTTGTGTACTTAAGATACCTCGCATACTCAAGAAAATACATACACATTGGTCCAAGGATAACTGCTTTCAGGGTTTTTTCTAACTTCTGTTAGCGTATATAATGGTTTAGTGAACTAATTTGAAAACAAAAAAAATTCAAACCAATATGTTGACCAGACCACACACTAGGTGAAGGGACGACGTCGTTTCGGTCCGTCCTGGACCATTCTCAAGTCTCAAGCATTCGTCCAGGTCCAGGACGGACCGAAACGTCGTCGTCCCTTCACCTTCTAGTGTGTGGTCTGGTCAACATTCTTCAGCCACGTTATTGTGACTCATCGCCTTCAAACCAATACTAAATTTCACACCGTTAATATAGACTACAGCCTGCAAACAGCCTAAGTTTCAGTTGATGTTTTGGCCGTCGAGGGTGGGGCATGGCGAGTAAATCATGTGTGGTTGAGGGCAGGGCTTCTCGGGGGATTAACTGGGTGACGTAAGACCAGGATTGTACGCACAGATGTGCACGTATCTGATATAGCCTCATTTAAATGTAGTTATTGTAGTTTCTGAAGGTTGAATTGCTCTTTTATATCTTAATTTCTGTCGTGACGCCTTTTATTTCATTCTCTTGCTTTTTACCCACTTTAAATAAGTTTGTCTCGCTATATGAACTTTTTATATAAAGTAAAAGGTTCCATAGATACAGTTTAAAATTATGAACTTGTATCTCTGCAACCTGTTGTTGCACAACTTTGAGAGAAGGAATTAGTTAAATGCGTATTGATCACTTAGAACGATAAATATTACATGCGTTTTGCCACACTGGTCTCGTTCAATATCTATGCTTAGAAGAAAAAACTGCGTAGGCGCTTATCAGCGAAGCAAGATAGAAAATCTGAACGTAAATACAAACGAATAAGGCGTCATGTACCTCATCGCATCCTGCTATCTAAATACGCACAAAGGAAGTGTTGGTTCACAAAATGCGTAGATAAACTCGGTAAATCCACCGGCAAATGGAGTCCGAAACCTGAGACTTAGTGCACTAGTCTCCTAGCGCATGGATGATTAGGCTAAGGTATATATATATGCGTTGTCTCTTGCATTGTAAATGTGGGATTAGATGTTTGTACAGGTATGCACGTGTGGAAATCATGGTCACCGTGCCTGCGTTGTGTGTGTGTTTAATATGGAAGTCAACATTCGCATTCTTAGTGTGCGTGTGCTTTCTGTGTACATATTGTCTGAGTGAGCTTAATGCGTTTTAAAAAGGCTTAGCATAACCTGGGTAAACTCCCAGATCCATCTCACGATATTAGTAAGTTTTCGCGTCCTCTACAAATCGCTTACATCGACAACGCTGATGGAGTTTTTTTTTTTTTTTGTGTAGGGATATTCCTGCGTGGGCCCTAAGCCTCTGGCTGGCCCACTAAGTGTTGCTTGTTTGTTTTATTTGGGGGGGAGTATGAGTATTTGACTCGTATGGTCGCTTCAGTAAGATTTTGCCATGTGTGTTTAACAACTTCTTCTGCTCTGTTGAATCTAAGTTGAAATCTTAATGGGTGTGTAACTGTGCACAGTGTTAGATAATGTTCCAGTGGTTTGTCTGGCATTTCTCCAGTGTTGACATTTCCTCTCATCTTCCGGAACCTGTAAGCCTATTTCCCATGCACATGGGTATCAAAGCCTGATGTAAGTGTACTTCTGTTGCTCTACTGCTCCCTTTCATCAAACAAAGGGGATCGTAGTTGGTTGAATTCTTGTACCAACCCGCAGATCCTGATGTTGCAACTGCTGTGTTGTGGTCACTGTACATCTTTTGCATTGCTCCGTTTCTAATTACTTTCTTAATCTGTGATAGACTCTGTGGTATGTAAATGTCTATATTTCTTCTTAGTTGCAAGTTTTGCAGCTTCGTCTGCAATGTCATTTCCTATTATTCCCACATGACTTGGCACCCAGTTGATAAGTACCCGTCGGCCTTGTCGTTTGAGTGTTTGCATTAATGATATGACATTTGTGATCAGATGTCTGTTATCATATGTGTTCTTGTTGCAAGGTTTCGATGGCGGTTCTCGAATCTGTATGTATGATAACATGTTGTCGGTGTTCAGCAAGAGCATGTTCTAAAGCCTTTTGAATAGCTAGCATCTCTGTTTGTAAAGTCGAACACCCATTTGAGAGCCTCCAACTATTTACAGAGCTGATGGAGGTGACATCGATACTGTCCAAGTCGCGCACCAGTTGGTCTTTATTTTAGGTTCATTACTACATTTTCTATCATTAATTTAAATATCCTTGGTTTGTATTCATGTTTGAGCCCAAAAGTATGTTTGATATGGAAATTGAGCAGATAGACCAATATAAAGCTTTTTGCCTGATTCTGTGCTATATTTGGAGAGAGCCTCATTGTAAACACTAAGATGTATACAATACTGTGTGGTCGTAACAACTAAGCTTGCTTCATTTCAATATATGAAGCTTGCTTCATTTCAATATATGAAGCTTGCTTCATTTCAATATATGAAGCTTGCTTCATTTCAATATATGAAGCTTGCTTCATATATTGGCCAATGTAACCTAGTGGCTGTTACCCTTACGTCCATAGTGAGTGGTTTCTATCAGAAAGGGTGAGTGCAATTAATTGTATAGAGTGATGCTGCCATCTTGCATAATGTTCACCATCTGTCATCCTTGCACGCTCATGCTCACCATCTGTCATCCTTGCACGCTCATGCTCACCATCTGTCATCCTTGCACGCTCATGCTCACCATCTGTCATCCTTGCACGCTCATGCTCACCATCTGTCATCCTTGCACGCTCATGCTCACCATCTGTCATCTTTGCACGCTCATGCTCACCATCTGTCATCTTTGCACGCTCATGCTCACCATCTGTCATCATCGACGCATTCCCGCCCCATCTCCCCTCTCCCCCAAAACACACACACACACACACACACACACACACACACACACACACACACACACACACACACACACACACACACACACACACACACACACACACACACACACACACACACACAGAAAGAATTTTTTCAGTGTCCGAGTAGTAGACAAATGGAATGCATTAGGCAGTGATGTGGCGGAGGCTGACTCCATACACAGTTTCAAGTGTAGATATGATAGAGCCCAGTAGGCTCAGGAACCTGTACACCAGTTGATTGACAGTTGAGAAACGGGACCAAAGAGCCAAAGCTCAACCCCCTCAGGCACAACTAGGTAAGTACAACTAGGCGAGTACACACGCACGCAGTGCAACCGCCCCCTCACACGCAGTGCAACCGCCCCACATACACCCACCCATCTTACAATTGAAAAATAGCTAGTTACAGCTTATTTAAAAGTTTAATGATTGGCGTCTTACTGACTTGCTAAAATGTATATTATGTTCAAAATCTCTGCATATTATAAATGCATTTTTTCTGGTATTTTTATATAGAGTATGCCCAAAAGGATTGACTTAGTAAATCCTCTGAACGCTTATAGCTTGTCAGCAAAAGATGTCAAATGCCTGAAATAAAGGCATTTTCCCATGGCATAGTAGGAACCAGCGATGCCGGAGGTGGCCTTGCGTGTGTGGCGGTCTGGGGCGCGCGAGGCTGTGTCCTTTCATCTGGCTATTTTTGTTCAGTGTATTTTCTCTTAAATTTGCGAGGGTATTAGGCTTGCGGAAGCGTTTTTTTGTTTTTCCTCCCTCTTGTATATGTTTACTTGATTGTGTATTTGACGTATTTGTGCGTACTTAAAACATTAGTACTCGCCTATTTGTGCTTGCGGGGGTTGAGCTCTGGCGCTTTGGTCCCGCCTCTCGACTGTCAATCAACAGGTGTACAGGTTCCTGAGCCTACTGGGCTTTATCATATCTACACTTGAAACTGTGTATGGAGTCGGCTTCCACCACCTAATTTCCTAATGCATTCCATTTGTCAACCACTCTGACACTAAAAAAAGTTCTTTCTAATATCTAGTGTGGGTGTATATGTGCGCACTTAATTACTATATTTACATTCTCCTTGTTTTGGTTTCCGAGGCAGAGAAAGTTGACTTCCGTCTAGTAACCAAGGTTACTGGACGGAAGATTCAGTAAGATTTAGGAAGTGACCAAGATTACTTCCTGAAAATCTTTTGAAACATCACCCGCGCTTAATAACGGTGTGAAATGCATTACCAGAATAAGACCTATCACAATTTCGTTTAAGGGTAGCATATATAACATATATAGGCTACCCTTAAAGCCTTTATATGTTATATAGGCTTGCGTGTGTACATGTTATATAGGCTACCCTTAAACGTACATATTTGGTCCCTGTTTTTACACTGTCCAACATCATGTTGAGCGGGAAACAGAGCAAGGAAAACAGGACGGCGTCTGTCCAGCGAGAACGGGAATCTGCCAGGCGGAAAAGTGTCAGTTGACTTGTATATTCTGCCAGGCGGAAAAGTGTCAGTTGACTTGTATAATAGCGGAGAAATTGCAAATATAGGTCGCCTTGTGGTTGTGATAATTTTGCTAGCTTCTCGCACACTTGGGATGTAGTATTGACCTTACTACATGACTTGCTTACAATTAGATTATACCAGCAATCTCTTAAGATTAGCATACTGCTGTTTTGTTTTGGTCTACCACCACCAACCCTGTCCCTTCTGTTGGCATCTCTCGGCTGTCTTCCACCATTACATAACTACAACCCCCTCTCTCCCTCTCTCCCTCTCATACACACATTCGCTTCCCCTCCACAATCTTTTTTTTTTATTTCTCCCTGCCTCCTTGATGGTCACGTGTGGCTCTGGCGGAGTGGGAAAAGGTTAATTTAAGAAGTGTGATGTGATAACAGTAACAAGGTTATCGCGAATAACGAACTCAATTACGGGCTCTCTAGCCCCTGCTACATGGACATTTCCTTTAGAGTTTTTAAATCTAAAACAACAACAACATGTTGTGATTTTGAGAAGGACTTAGGTGAGGGGCAAGGATGTTTGTTGTTGTTGCTTTTAGATTTAGCGACTCAGACCGAAGTGTCCATGTAGCACGGGCTATGGTGAGCCCGGCAAGAACGTTGGTCGGGCTCCAGGTATAGATACCATGCCGCTCCTGCTTAACTTGTACCCAGTGTTAGTGCATTTATTTGTAGTGAGGTGGTGGGTTTTCTTTTGAAGTACCTTTATAATTGGTTTAATTTATAGTTCGTAATGTGATTTTTGTACAATCTTATTCCTTCCTTAAAGAAAGTTGGTATAAAGGTAATCGTACTAGGACGTTGGTGTGGTTGAGAGGTTTTATTTTGTGGGCGTGGGTGAAGCCCCTTGCGTCTGTGGGCGTGTTGATAGCAGCTGTATTTATTTTTTAAGTGTGGCGGGTGATTGTCGAGGCAGTGATGGTGTTTGTAAGGTACCATTGGAGGCTTTGTGGTGTCGTAGTGGCTTATATCCACAGTGGTATATTTCTCTTTTGTACTACATGTAGAGAAATCTTTAAGTTTCTCTTATAAAGGAAGTGCTCTTTTGTAATTTGGAACTTTCAGCCCTCTGGTGACTGATTTTTGGTGGTGGGTCTTGTAATGATGATGGTAGTGATGGTGGTGTTGAGAGTAGTTGGCTAGATTGGTGGCTTTGATGGTGGTAGTTTGGCGCTGGTATAAGGTGGTGCTGTGGTAGTTGGTGTGTTGGGCAGGGAAGCATTGATGGTGCTTGTGCTAGCCATACAAATTGTTTTTCTTCAGGAATATATGAAATTATGATGTATAATTATATGTACCTGCGCGGATACATATAATTTTTGAAATAAAATCATCGAATTTGGCGCCAAGCCTCCAGCTGGGTCACTCACGTGCTTACTCATTTGTGTTAGGCGGTAGAGGAATATTTATTACTTGTATGAAGGATCAGCAAGGTTATGTCCAACATGTTTAACAACAACAACTTCTGTGCGTGTCTATGTACCATTTTTGTGTCTACAATGACCGTGATGCTTGTACATATTATCCACACCACAGATGATCAGGGCGTAGTGGGTGGCGAAGCAAAGTGGCCATCATGTGTGGGCGTGAATGGGCAGAACTCGGTAGTTTGAGGTGGGTTTGTATTCGGTTGCTATTGTGAACGGAAATTATACATACCAGCGTGTATAGTGGCGAGGGAGGGAGGGAGGGAGGTACGTACACGTCTGTCAGTAACTAGGGGCCAGATTTACGCAAGCACTTACGAACGTGTAGATCTTTCCTCAATCTTTGACGGCTTTGGTTACATTTATTAAACAGTTTACAAGCATGAAAACTTGCCAATCAACTGTTGTTATTGTTATAAACAGCCTCCTGGTGCTCCGGAGCTCATTAACTGTTTAATAATTGTAAACAAAGCCGCCAAAGATTGAGAAAAGATGGACAGGTTCGTAAGTATTTGCGTAACTGCTTCGTGAATCTGGCCCAAAACCTACGCCCCCCACATACATCCACCCACCCCCTATTCTACATTTTCCTGTGTGTAGTTACTGCCTTCTGCCAGCCTTGGTCTACTGTCAAAGCCGCTCCATCCTCCGCTCGTCCACACCTCCACTTCCACCTTGCCATAACCCCCATATACACACACATGCACTTTCACCCGCAGGAAATAAGTAGTTATCTTTTATTGGGTGTGGTGAGAGGAGTGTCGGCGCGCGCATGTACATGCTTTGGCTCTTGGGTTCCGCCTTCATTCTCCAGGTGACCAAGTATCTAGGTTCCCAGAGTCTTTTGATTTGTGTTAAATCTACCCTACATTTGAAGCTGTGACCTGTCCGAATGTCCTGTTATTCGGATACATTACTTCTACTTGTTCCATGATACCTGTTTGATACCTAATTCCTGGTTGATGGGGTTCTGGGAGTTCTTTTACTCCCCAAGCTCGGCTCGAGGCCAGGTTTGACTTGAGAGTTTGGTCCACCAGGCTGTTGCTTGGAGGAGGTCTTGTACTGTACTACCCATTTAAAGTGCTTGTCTCTCCTGTCAATTCCCAGGAGTATTTTGCATGTGGCGATTGTCTTCTGTTTCTGCCTTTTTCTCTCAACGAGATTTAATTATTTTAATCTATGCTTTTTAGCTTATTCCTCTTTTCTCAGACTTGTCTGTACTTTCTCAAGGTTTGCCTGGGTTTAACGAAATATGACCTGGAGTGGTTTCTGTGAGATCTTCTACTGCCCAAAATCTGTACAGTACATTGGTGCCACGTATACCTGTATTCAAATTTAATTCAAATTGAAATAAGTATATTGAGGTATAGATACACAGAGATGAGGTAGCTCAAGCTATCCTCACCCCGTTCAGAAGAACGTGTTTATATTACGGGACATTCAGAGTGATAAATATATACATTTCTTCTTGTATATACCTGTATTGATCTGACGTTTGGTACAGTCCTGAATGACTCGTTGAAGGCAGTTCTTATGCTAGTTATGGTGATAACCAGTTCTGGTTATCTTTGCAAGAGTGGCAACTGATGTCAGGTTGACACGGCCTTCAGGAGACCAGTTCTCTGTGATATCCAACCTCGGGTACTGCGCCGTTTGATTTAAAGAAGGGTTTCCTCTCCCTTTTGGTCCCTTGCGTTTAGTCTCATGTTCCCTACACCATATTTCATTGCAGGCGATGAGTCACAATAACGTGGCTGAAGAATGATGACCAGACCACACACTAGAAGGTGAAGGGACGACGACGTTTCGGTCCGTCCTGGACCATTCTCCCAGTTGGTAACATCTTGCCACTCTTGAACATCTCCCCTTGATAGGATTCTTTTGTTGCTTAGGTCAAGTAATTCTTTATCCACAGGAACACGCTCCCTGTCATTCCCTGTCTGTTTCTCCAACTTGCGTCCTCAACTTGTCTGCAACTGTTTCTCTTTGTTGGCCACCAGAGTCGTTCTCATAGGACAGATGTGAAGTCTTACCTGAGCCTTCCATCTGTCGCGTTCTTAACAGTTCATTAAAGTTTGTGAGTGACAATTTACCCTCCCACAACCACTCTTGTCGCTGCCATATGAAGGTTAGTAGATCACCTGGATACAAAAGTCTGTTGTCAGTGTTTTAATCAACTTGCAATAATTAACAAGTAGGCGAGTACACGTTGGACTGCTGAAACTGAGATGATGTGACACTTACTGGAGCGGGACGGGGACCGAACCCAGCGTCCTGGGTCATCATCATCCCAGAGGCGTGCCTTGACCCACTGCACCACGATGTGTGTAAACTCAGATGTAATAGTAGAAAATAAAATAACTGAAATGGAGACTAATGCAATATTCTCCAGACAGTAAGAGATTGCAAGGAGATAGGCTGGAGAGGACGGGTAGTGCAGGTGCAAAGAAGCGAGTGCCTTTACTGGTGTCTCACGGAACTCAGCTTTAAGCAGCTGTCAGCTGTGCTAGAATACGAGGTCCCTGAGTCCGCCGGTCGCCTGCTTTAATGTAATAGCAGGTCGGGGAGGTGGGGTCAGCCCAGGTGGAGAGGTGGAGGTTAGGCCAGGTGGGGTAGGGCCAGGTGGAGAGGTGGGGGTCAGGCTAGGTAGTGGAATAGGCTGGTGGTGTGTGGATAGGAATGGTCAATAATGAGGTTGTGTGGTACAGGAGAAACTGGTTGGGTCGGGTGGGAGGAAAATTGTAAAAATCTCATTCAGAGTAAATTAGAAATAAAGAGCTGAATTCCAACTCTCACAGCCCCGCTCCTGTGCCAGGTAAGTCCACTACGGGCTCACCATAACCCGTGCAACTTATGTTCCGAGTAGCTGAATCTATAACAACATGAATTCCAAATCAAGTGTGCGGTGAAATGTGTCAATGTCGTGGCCACCATGATGGGTGTTCTGTACCTGCAGTTAGGTGAAGGAAACCCCCAAGTAATTACAGTACCAGGGGATAGAGGTGCTCACGCGCGCAGAGGCAGAGAAAGGTCGGCTCACAACCTGTCTCTTAAAAAAAATCGTCTTTCGGTCGCATGCGTTACATAAGGCCAGAAATTGTCGTACTAGAAAGTGGAAGCGGCTGGCGAAAGTGACGTACTGTCCCGTTTTCTGTTGTGGGTCCTCTGGTAGGTTAGGAGACACTTTACATTGGCTGTTTACATGACGTTGGGAAACCTTGGGAGGACGGGCTGTGGAGAGTAAATGAAGTGAAGCAGTGCGTGCGTGCGTGTGGGGAGGGGAGGGGAGGGTAGAGGGTGTGTGACCCAATTCAGTGATCAATACCCGCACCATTGTATATAGCAGTCACCCTCCAGCAGACTGTTTATCCCTGGCCTCCACGTGGTTGCTGGCCTGCTTGTACTCGCCTAGTTGTGTTTGCGGGGGTTGAGCTCTGGCTCTTTGGTCCCGCCTCTCAACCGTCAATCAACAGGTGTACAGGTTCCTGAGCCTATTGGACTCAGTGGTTATCAAGGTGTGCTTGCTGGAGGGGGTGAGGGGGGGGGGGTCGAGCTTCTGCTCCAGGGCCCCTCCCGTGTCGTCAATGGAGGTCCCTAACCTGGATTGTGTTGTCTAGTTATGAACGCCACGCAGAGGTCTGAGTGTATTATTCGCCCGTCCTCATCAACAAAGGCTCGTTAATTCGCCTAACTTCCTGTTTATGAAAGAAGCACACTTTTACTGTTAAGAAATTGATGACTGCGTGAACAAATCCACAAGGGGCGTGGAGAGGATTCAAACCTACGTCCGAGAGCATCCCAGACGCTGCCTTAATAGACTGAGCTACGACATGGTCAAAAGAGTTGAAACCAGAAGTTCAGTAGAACTTACTTGGATCCTGCAGCCTCTCCCTCTTGATGACTGAGTCTTTGGGTTCGGCCACGAGGTGGAGTAAACGTAGCCTGAGTTCGGGTTCCCAACATACTGCAAATGCAAATTATTGCCAACAAAACATGTAGCACCTAATCTATGCTTAACTATACATAGATCACTTGTATTAATATTCATTTACATTAGAGATAAAAAACTCAAATTTAATGTACAATTCATTAAAATTGATGAGCGAGTATTTGTGTGTGTGTGTGGGGGGGGGGGGGGGGGGGCGCTTTAAGCCTAGCCTGAGGACAGGTTGGAATAAGGCAGTGATGTGTTAGTGTGGCAGAGGCGCATCTCCTGAACACGTGGCAGACAGCAACACATGCTAGGTAGGCCACGCCCCCCTCCCCCCACCCCCCACACGCACGCATACACTCGCATGCACAGGTAAGTCACTTTATTTAGAAAGCTACGCTGCCACACCCGTAACTATTCCTCCCTGCCCTTGCCCCTCAAGTCAGACGTAAACACTTGGCCACTCCAGGTGACGGCCAAATATATGCAGTCACACTGGCAGCCACCCGCGAAGCTCTTCACCCCCCCCCCCCCCCCCCCCCCTACAACTGTCATTGTTTTTTCCTTCCTGGTCTGCCTTTAAGGTATAACCTGTGTTTATCATTGTCTAGTAATGTTTTGTATTTACTGAGTGCAGGCAGAAGTGTAACATTATATAAATACTTGGCGATAACGCTCGAGTGAACTCTAACACCTTCATCAACCCGTCTTCCTAAGGTAACGTCAAGGAAATCTGTCAATGTAAAGTGTTCTTTACCTAACCTACCAGAAGCCCCAAAACAGAAAACGGAACAGTACGTCACTTTCGCCAGCCGCTTATATTTTATAGTACGACGGTTTCTGGCCTTATGTAACGCATACGCGCGAAAGGCGACGTTCTTTGTAGGACAGGTTGTGCTCTCATACCACTCGGGCCTCAGTGGTATGTGTTGGGTCAGCAAGGCGGACACCCCGCCTGCTGTCTTACCTCCTCCTGTACTTGCCACTGTTATACTCCCCCTTCACCTATGCCTCTCCTTCCTCGTTACTCCCTCCCGTCCCCCCCAAAGAAAAGTATGCTTGTTAGGCTTAACATCTGCAGATCACAGGTTAGCTTTACAATTGGCCTCAAGGTAATTAAATGTTCAGGTTCAGGTTGTGAACATAAAATCATTTAGTTGTCTATTTTTTTAATTGTCCAACATAAATTGGAGCTGCATTTAATAGAAATAAAAGCTGCCTCGTATGGTAAAAGAGACGCCCCCCCCCTAGTCTTCTTGTGTTTTGTAAGAGTTGGGTGAAAGAGGCTGACCTCTGTGAGGTTATCTTCTTGAGGTTATCTTTGATTTCGGGGCTTAGCGTCTTCGTCTCCCGGTCCTCGACCAGTTCAAGTATGTTTATTGAGACAAGAAATACATCTCAAAGGTATAGAGTAGCTTAGGCTATTTCTACCCTCTCCCCCCCCCCTTCCTCGACCAGGCCTCCTTTTCCTTACACACCCCCAGGAAGAATCCCGTAGCAGCTGTCTTAACTCCCAGGTATATATTTACTGCTAGGTGAACAGGTCTATTAGGGCGCCGAAACCCTTCCCATTTGTTTCCGGAACCTCAGGACTAAGAATCCCGAGCGCTGTCCACTCAGCTGTCACGTACCAGTCTTTAGACCACCAGACGGGTGGTGTCGAATTAGTTGAATGTCAAACGTGTGTGTGACATGAGATTGTAGCAGCGGTGAGTCACTGGCGTCACTCGTATATTACCCAGAGGTGGTAGGGTGAGGGAGAGTGATTGTTGTAGTGATGGTGTACTGGGAGGCGTGGTAGGGTGGTAGTGGTGGTGGTGGCCGGCACTGGCGCCCTTGTGGCAAGCGCTCTTGTAGTACGTACAGCAAGAGCAACACTGCTATTCCTTATTATATTATATATATATATAATATGTCGTACCTTGTAGCCAGAACGCACTTCTTGGCCTACTATGCAAGGCCCGATTTGCCTAGTAGGCAGAGTGATTTTCGTTATTTTCAATAAATTGTATCCAATTAGTTTATCTGAATTATTATTATTATATTAGGAACATAAATTATTGACTTAGTTGTGTTAGTTTAGGTTTAGATAGGTTAGGTAGGGTTGGTTAGGTTCGCTGTTGGTTAGACCTCGTGTCAAGGAGGAAGACCTCCCTCCTCCTGGGCCGAGTGTGGAGACAGTCGTCGATGACCGCCTCCCCCCCCCCCCTCCACCTCCACCTCGACCTTGCCTGCTGGCGGGGGTCCAGATCGTCCAAGTTCGTGTTCACTATGGCCCGTCTTGGCTCCCGGACACTGTTTCCCCTTTTCTCACATTCTTCCTTATTACCAGCCTCGTCCCTTCGGCATGTGCCCGGCCCGCCTGCCTCGCCCGACCGCCTCCTCGGCCTCGCCGGCCTGCCTCCCCGGCCTCGCCGGCCTGCCTCCCCGGCCTCGCCGGCCTGCCTCCTCGGCCTCCCCGGCCTGCCTCCCCGGAATGCCTCTATACCGTGTGGTTGTTTTCCTTTATTCCAGAATAAGTGACAAACAACTCGATAAATCTGTAAATAGCGGACACTCGGTGACAGCCATTCCACAGTGCAGGAACGCGGTAGTGGTGGTTTGTGGGTGACGCTGGTCAGGCCGGGACGAGGTACTGTTGAAGGCTGCTCACCCAGTAATTGGGAGGAAGGTTATCTTGAGGTTATCTTGAGATGATGTCGGGGCTTAGCGCCCGGTCCTCGACCAGGCCTCCTTTGTCTTACACATCCCCAGGAAGCAGCCCATAGCAGCTGTCTAACTCCCAGGTACCTATTTACTGCTGAACAGGGGCATCAGGGTGAAAGAAACTGTCCATTTGTTTCCGCCTCCGCCGGGGATCGAATCCGGAACCTTAGGACTACGAACTCCGAGCGGTGTCCACTGAACCGTCAGGCCCCAGGAGGGGAGGGGACACGAGGGACTGCTGTTGGAGGATCGGAGTGTGTTTGTACTCTTGATTGGTAAGACTGTTGTTGGCAGCGGCCCACATACCTCATATATATTACAGCTTGGCTCATCCGGCACACACACACACACTCTAGGAACGTGTGTAATTTCATCTTTGAAAATTCCCAATTTTATTCTGTAAGTATTTCTTATTTAGAAAAGGTAGGTTGAAGAGTCGTGGGCCTCTGGTGTGGCAGCTCGTCCTCTCCAGCGTTCACAGCGTCACTAAACTGATGGATTAAATAGCCCGAACCTAACGTATATGAAGATCCACGAATAGAAAACGGACATCGTCAGTTTTGCGAGTCACCGATTTTGAGTGCATCAGTTCTGTGGCCTTATGGGGATTATGTATACGTGACCGTGCGATGTGGTGTTGGGGAGCGCCTCTCTCCATCACACGCGGAACGAGAGGTTAGAGACCAGCATCAGCGGCGTTCTACAGGCGGGACCAAAGAGCCAGAGCTCAACCCCCGCAAGCATAATTAGGCGAGTACAGACTCGAATTGACATGTTATTGCTGGCCCTTATGACCACTGGCGCTCACGGGTGGCTGTTGTTTATAGATTCAGCTACTCGGAACAAGTTGCAAGTAGCACGGGCTATGGTGAGCCCGTAGTGGACTTACCTGGCACAGGAGCAGGGCAAGTAGCACGGGCTATGGTGAGCCGGTAGTGTACTTACCTGGCACAGGAGCGGTGCTGTCAACATGAGTTGGTTGAAGGTTCGTTATAACCTCGGTGAAGTGAATGGCCTGGGGTGAGGGATGGGTGGGTAGAGAGAGAGGGAAGTGGAAGTTGGGAGAGGAAGGTGGAAGAGGTAAAGGGGGAATTGAGGGAGTGGGGTGGGATTGGTGGAGAGCCATAGGAAGGGGAGAGAGAGAGGGGGGGGGATGTGTACGGGGGGAGGGGGCAGGGCAGGGCGGCAAATCCAGCTTGCACCATTTAGCTGTCAGCAACACAAGTAGCAGCAGCACAGTAAGGCAGTAACAGCCTCCACCCTTACGGGCTCACCATAGCCCGTGCTACATGGACACTTCGTCCTGAGTAGCTAAATCTTTAACAACAGCAGCAGCAGCCTCCACCGCAACTGCTTCAACATCAGTAACACCACCACCAGCTCAAACGCCCCCCCCCCCCCCATAACAAAAAAAAACGTAACATCACAGTATCAGTAACGCCAACAAGTCATATCACTATAATCAATAAAGCTAAAGAAACAAAACAGTAACATCTTTGATCAACTAGGCTGCAACCTAGTTGTAACCTAGAGACCGGACCGCGGCGACGTTAATCCTCGGAATCATGGCAAGATAACCGCTTCAAAAAGTTATTTGAAGTACCCGTGCGGAGGCTGGCGCCGTCACCAGTATTAACACCGAGAGTTGAAAGATGCTGGTGATCTCAGCCCCGTCGCCCTCACCTGACCAGCCCAGCCTCCTACAATGAGAGTATTTATAGCTTCCTATTGGGGAGTGTTGTACATGCTGCTATGGCGGTGTGTCCACTCACAAGATAAGTGGCGCTGCCCAATACTGTCACTATGGCGGTGTGTCCACTTACAGGATGAGTGGCGCTGCCCAATACTGTCACTATGGCGGTGTGTCCACTCACAGGATGAGTGACGCTGCCCAATACTGTCACTATGGCGGTGTGTCCACTCACAGGATGAGTGACGCTGCCCAATACTGTCACTATGGCGGTGTGTCCACTCACAGGATGAGTGGCGCTGCCCAATACTGTCACTATGGCGGTGTGTCCACTCACAGGATGAGTGACGCTACCCAATACTGTCACTATGGCGGTGTGTCCACTCACAGGATGAATGACGCTACCCAATACTGTCACTATGGCGGCGTGTCCACTCACAGGATGAGTGCCGCTGCCCAATACTGTCACTATGGCGGTGTGTCCACTCACAAGACGAGTGCCGCTGCCCAATACTGTCACTATGGCGGTGTGTCCACTCACAGGATGAGTGGCGCTGCCCAATACTGTCACTATAGCGGTGTGTCCACTCAATTTCCACTCAGAAATTTTAGCCAAATATCCCCAGTTTGCTAACTGTAGGTAGTAACTAAGTGATTGTAACCTATCCACCGCTGCCCACTGGAGGGGGGGCGGTGTGCAGGACAAACATATGAATTGTGACACTAGCTCTCCACATATGTCAGTTGCTTAATTTAGAACCTTTATGTCAGTTGCTTAATTTAGAATCTGTACTTGAGGTCGATCTCGAACCCATTGTTGATGTGACGACTTATATTGAATTTTGTAACTAGCTCATCAAGATTGAAACTTGCTTTAGCTAAATGAATTGTTGGGTTCAGTCCCTGAGCCCATTATGTGCCTCTGTAACCCTTTCCACTACCGCCTACAAGATGGGTATGGGGTGCATAATAAATGAACTAAACTAAACTCTCTCTCCTTTCTTTCTCTTTCTCTCTCTTACTTTGCTCTACTCGATTGGTTCCTATGTTATACTTAGTGTTGTATGGCATGTTATACATTCACCTAACATTGGGAAATTATTGAATGCTTTTCTTCAGATAATTATATATATATTTTGAAGTAGTGGACTCCGTGGTGTTTGTTTCATGGTGGTGATATTGGCCAGGTCGTTAACCATCTCGGGTCGTTAACCAGGTGTGAACGCCTCATTACCGCGGGGTGATGAGATGGTGACATTCTGCCTTAATGCCGCCCGCCTCGTCACGGTCGCTCGCTCGTGCCGTCAGCGCCAGCCTAGTTTGCTGCGCGGTGTTGTTTAACTTGTTTGTTTTGAGGCCAAACTATAGGCAAGCAGGAGCACGTGTAGGTGGTAACCACATCAACAAGCACATGTGTGAGTATGTAATATATATTTGGAGGCGTGTATGTGTCTTGTTGATCTGCATCGGTGATGGGAGTGGATTAAATGAACAATCCACAAGGGCCGTGACGAGGATTCGAACCTGCGTCCGGGAGCATCTCAGACACTGCCTTGGGATAGATCTGGAGTGGATTCCTGCATGTCGATGCTCATTGACGCCGCTAAACTAACGAGGAGACATGTGGTTGTTGACCAGACCACACACTAGAAAGTGAAGGGCCGACGAAGTTTCGGTCCGTCCTGGACCATTCTAAAGTCGATTGTGACTGGAGAATGCAAAGGAAAACTGGAGAGAATGGTCCGGGACGGACCGGAACGTCGTCGTCCCTTCACTTTCTAGTGTGTGGTTTGGTCAACATATTTCAGACACGTTGTTGTGATTCCTCGTCTGCAGACATATGGTTAGTAGACTGCTCGAGACGCGAGGACCTGGAGAAACGCCAGTGTTGGGGGTAGATGACTCCTTAGGCCACAGGTGTGTGGGGGCTGGTGGAAGTCTCCGTGGTGCAGTGGTAAGACACTTGCCTGGCGTTCCGCGAGCGCTTTGTCCTGGGTTCGTATCCTGGCCGGGGAGGATTGACTGGGCGCCAAGCCTTAACTGTAGCCTCTGTTTAACTCAACAGTAAAATATGTACTTGGTTGTAACAACGATTCTCCGCGGCGGGGATCGTATTCCAGGGACCTGCCAGAAACGCTACGCGTACTAGTGGCTCTACAAGAATGTAACAACTCTGTAACAATTGTATATATCTCAAAAAAAAAAAAAACTTTATGGACAATGTGTGTGATATTGCACTCTACTCACTCCCCAAGTGATAGGGCTCTACTCTTGCTTGTTTTTTCTATAAATGGTGAGCATAGGAACAGTCAGTCTAACCTAATTATTACTCGAATATTTGTTTTTTTTACATCACTCGTGACCTCATTATGTCGCCAGAAAAAAATATATCAGTCAGTGGAGCCCAAAGAACGGCAGTGGAATGGTGCAGGGTGAGAGGAGACCGCCAGCCCTATCATTAGTGGGCCTCGAGAAGCCTCTAAATACACGGCGACCTTTAGAGCCTCGTACACCTATATGAGACCAGTGCTAAATTATGCAGCTCTGGCATGAACCACACATTAAAAGCACTACAAGGGTATTATTGATACACGTGGTCCCAGAGAAGAGATGAGGTGAAATGCGATAAAAGGTGACAAAAGCATTTCAATTAATTAGACGGAGAGATTGCCATACAAAAGATAGTTTCAGACGTACCGTACCTACGTAAAGATAGCGCATGTCTCGAGTCTTTGCTTCGCACAACCGACAGCTTGAAAAAGCAGAAACCAGGAGCTGAAACTCGACCCCCCTACCTCCCCATGGCGTTTGTGAACACATCATAACGTTGTCAGTGTGAACCCACGTGAAGCCTGCGGGTGATATTGGTGGGTGTTGAGGTTAGGTTGAGTCAGCGTGGTTTCCCGCCCCTGACGCCAGACTCGCAGGCACCACAGCTGCTCCCACCGCCGGCCCACACTACCGTGGGTGTGGAGGTGGGAGGGAGGGGGAGGTTGTAGGAGGGAAGGGGGAGGGGGTGTAGGTGGGAGGGAGGGGGAGGGGGAGGTTGTAGGAGGGAAGGGGGAGGGGGTGTAGGTGGGAGGGAGGGCGGGGGTGGTGGGCGGGATAGGGGGGTGGGATGAGTGGCGTCTCTATTGAATCTATTGTGGGTTGTCGATGTGAAAGGTTGCATATTTTTTTGTTTAGTCATCTAGTTAGGCGAGTGAGTAGATTGATGATTGATGAAGATTAAGCCAGCCAAGAGGTGGTACGGGCATGAATAGCCCATAAGTACAAGTACTGTGTATACGGTACTTGTACTGTGTCGAAGTGTGGATAGGTGTGATCAACTGGTGTACAGGTACCTGAGCCTATTGGGCTTTGTCATATCTATATTAAAACTAAATTTACATTTTTAAACTTTGCCCCGAGGGGCGAGTTTATTGGGCAGCGCCATTCATCCTGTGAGGGACATACCGCCATAGCAGCATGTACAACACTCCCCAATAGGAAGAAAACCCGCTGGGTTGTTCATCCTGTCACTTGTACCCCAGACACAGCTGGGACTTGCTTAACTGTCTCAAGTGAACAGCTCCTCAAACAAGAAGATTAACATCTCTCAACCCTTAAAATCTTACGTTATCTTGCGGGTGCAAAATGGGGAAATCTTTTAAGAACGGTATCAATATTTGACAGTGTTTTCCTAACCCAAACAATGTGGAGTTCATTATTCTACACAAATTTCTAATGTCTCTCAGGTGTTCACATTCACGTAGATAGTGGTCAAGGCGGTGTCCATCACTCTCACCACAGATTCTCCAACTCCGCTGATCAACTGTTGTTTCCATTCCGAATCTCCATGGATATTTGTATCCAAGACGGATTCTCGCTATTACTGATTCTCTCCCTCGTCCTCCTCGGCCATAATGATTGGGACTGCCAGCTGCAACCATGTTGTACCATCGTATAGATTCACTGGTTTGTGCTTAATATCCTCCTTTCCTCAGTTACCTTGTCACGGTGATGTTGCCTGACAATACCTCTAATTTGTAGAAGTCTTGGGTATGAAGTATTCAATATGGTCTCCTTCAGCGCCTTCAGCAGCCAGCACTTCTGCTCGTTCATTCCCACACATTCCAACATGGGAGGGGATTCACAGAAACTTGACGGCTCTTCCCTGGTTGGTTAGTACCCTCTCAGCGCTCTTGATCTCAGCGACTATCGCAAGATTTTCTGCCCGATTTTTACTTAGGCTTTGCTGTGCTGCTTTTGAAGCTGTGTATGGAGTCAGCCTCCACCACATCACTTTCTAATGCATTTCATTTGTTAACTGACACTGACAAATTCTTTCTAAGGTCTCTGTGACTTATGTTGGGTACTAAATTTTATTATGTGTTAATAACAAAACTGATTTGTGTCGTAGATTTCATCTATGACCCCTTGATTGTTGCCGCCGGAGGCGGCTAGTTTATTGTGCACCCCATACTCATCCTGTGAGCGGTAGCGCAAAAAGTATTACAGAGGGCCCAAACCCTCGTCCTTCTCTTCCTAGCTTTGAACTGTGAGTGGGTGAGGAGGAGGGGGATAGGAGCCAGGTGGGTGGGGGGGGGGAGTGTTGGTGCAGGGAGGAGAGGGGAGGGGGGGGGGGATGCCCCACGCGTGTGGTGGTTGGCTTGGAGGCACTCTTGGCTATGTGGTAGTGAAGTGCCTGGCACCTCTCGCCTTGGGTTACCAAGTGCCGGGAACACCGAGCATAGCTGGCCAGCCCAGTGTCCTGGCTGCCTGGGCCCACCCTTGAATCATGTTACACGGTAGTGTTGGTGCTGGTCTTAGTAGCTGTAGTCTTTGACAATAATTATTGCAGGAACAACACTAGTAGTAGTAGTAATATCAACAGCAGCAGCAACAGTAGTAGTAACAGCAGTAATAGCAACAGTAGTAATAGTAGCAGCAGTAGTAGTACTTACTATCAGCTGCACAGGTATAGCTGGTGTGGGTTCTGGGACCTTGTCAACTCGCCAAGCTCAGCCTTGGGCCAGGCTCAGCCTTGTTATGACTTGATCCAACAGGCTGTTGCTCCAGTCATTCCGCATACCCACCTATCCACCACAACCCGGTTAGTCCGGGTTGTGGTGGATATTCCTGCACTTCCTGCAGGAATTTGTGCCCATGGCACCTTTGCTCTTCAGTGGGTGTCTTCTGAATTTCCTAGTAGTAGTGGTAGCTTATCTTGACATGATTTCGGGGCTTAGCGTCCCCGCGGCCCGGTCCTCGACCAGGGCTCCTTTTTGTTACATCCCCCAGGAAGCAGCCCGTATCAGCTGTCTAACTCCCAGGTACCTATTTACTGCTAGGTGAACAGGATCATCAGGGGTGAAAGAAACATTTTGCCCATTTGTCTCCGCCTCCACCGGGGATCGAATCCGGAACCTCAGGACTACGAATCCGAAACGGTGTCCACTCAGCTGTCAGGCGCCCTTATAAGGTCGATAACAGTCGATAACTTAAGCCGATAGCAGTCATATCATGAGAAAAATTTATATTTTACGTAAACATTGTACCTCATTACTGTATGGATGAAGGGAGCCGGTCGGCCGAGTGGAGAGTACACTGGACTTTTGTACTGGAGTGGACAGTACACTGTGGTCCGGGTTCGATCCTGGGCGCCGGCAAGAAACAATGAGCAGAGTTTCTTTCTCCCTATGCCCGTGTTACCTAGCAGTAAAATAGGTACCTGGGTGTTAGCTGTTACGGGCTGCTTCCTGGGGGTGGAGGCCTGGTCGAGGACCGGGCCGCGGGGACACTAAGCCCCGAAATCATCTCAAGATAAGATGATGTAAATAAAACATTGTTTAGCCCTCCAAGGATAATTCCAAGGAAAACCGGTTGTATATTCCCGGTTGGAATGACAAAGTAAGGTGATTGATCCCTAAAGTTTCAATTGTTAGTAATTGAGCCATTACCAGCTCGGGTATCCTGGATTAGGGGAATACTTTATTTTTAATAACACGTTCCGTATTAAAGTTTGCTGGGATTTTAGTTAATTTTTTTCCTGTCATTGAATTTTGTGCATATATGATCTTGAACTTGATATATAGGTCCTTGCCCTTATTCAGTGGTTTCTCCAAGTGCTTTGATATATCATTATCAACAAGCCAGAAATAATAGCCTATAATTTGAATAATTATCAAAGTTCTTGTGTTCAATAGGCTTGACCTGCCTCCTCTGGGTCAAGATGGTACTAATAACATCAATGACCCCTAAAGTGAGTGGTGGTGGCGGCAGTATCATCGATTTCTCGCATGTAATTAGACTTGTCATAATATTCAGACCGTCCACCTCACATGGCGTTAACTAGATTACTCCTGTGGAATGTAGGGCGTACGTAAATCTGTGTATCTTTGTATTTACGTATGTAGGTTAGCTTAGCATTTTAAAAGCACCGAATCACCTTCTGTGGTTGAGTGTTCAATAAACCCTTGAACTGTATGTTTAACACTTCTCTAACCCTGTCCATGGAGGACAGAAGAAAATGTATATATGCTGGTTAGCATTGTAAATGTGTGGCCACGTCTGTGGTAGAAAATGTATATATGCTGGTTAGCATTGTAAATGTGTGGCCACGTCTGTGGTAGAAAAATAATAAAAAAAAAAAAAAAAAAAAAAAACTCCTGTGGAATATTGTGTGTTTAGTGCTGTCAGGGTGAGCGTAGCCTCTGTATCACAGTGGGGTAATATCTTGTCCCAGCTGTGTCTGGGTACAAGTGACAGGATGAGCAACCCAGCGGGGGTTTCATCCTATTGGGGAGTGTTGTACATGCTGCTATGGCGGTGTGTCCACTCACAGGATGAGTGGCGCTGCCCAATACTGTCACTATGGCGGTGTGTCCACTCACAGGATGAGTGGCGCTGCCCAATACTGTCACTATGGCGGTGTGTCCACTCACAGGATGAGTGACGCTGCCCAATACTGTCACTATGGCGGTGTGTCCACTCACAGGATGAGTGACGCTGCCCAATACTGTCACTATGGCGGTGTGTCCACTCACAGGATGAGTGACGCTGCCCAATACTGTCACTATGGCGGTGTGTCCACTCACAGGATGAGTGACGCTGCCCAATACTGTCACTATGGCGGTGTGTCCACTCACAGGATGAGTGACGCTGCCCAATACTGTCACTATGGCGGTGTGTCCACTCACAGGATGAGTGACGCTGCCCAATAAACTCGCCCCTCGGGGCAAAATTTATATATTTTTTTTATTGTTCCTTGATATGCGAGAGTGGTGTTAAATGTTAGGGAAACGATGGAGGCGGCGTATGGGGGTGGAGGCGTATGGGGGTGGAGGCGTATGGGGGTGGAGGCGAAGGTAGCGAGGGAGAAGCAAAGAGGACGACCTTCAAGTGGCTTGGAGGGGAAGGGTCCGTCTTAATGGTGTGAAGTGGAGGGCGAGAGCCTCTTATAATTTTTTATCTTCACGTACGTCTATTCCCTTTCCCCCATCTCTTCCACTTCACGTCCATCCCTTCTTCCCCTACGAGTGACGCTGCCCAGTCAACTCGCCCCTCGGGGGCAAAATCAAATCGAATTAATGGCGAATCTTCACACTGTCCAGCATGTCGGATATTTTAGTCAATGCACAAGTTGCAAATGACAACCTATATTGTATTTACTGCACTGATTTGCTCTCGCAATGTTAGTAAAGAGACTCTTGCTCTTATCCTTGTCTACGTTTTTATTATCTTCCTCCTCTTCTCTGTCCTACTCCAAATTCAAATGTTTATTCAGGTAAAAGTGCATACATAGAGGATGTTACAAACAAAATGTTGTATTTCTAGGTAGAGTTAGTACATACAATACCTAAAGCCACTAATATGAACAACATTTCGGGCAAAATGTTCCTCCTCTTGTTGTTCCTTTATTGTATTACCTAGATAAAGAACAAGTCGCAGGCATGCACTCCCCTTCCTATACACTGTTGGAGTGGTGTAAACACAAGCAGCTGACCAATGTGTGTGTGTGTGTGTGTGTGTGTGTGTGTGTGTGTGTGTGTGTGTGTGTGTGTGTGTGTGTGTGTGTGTCACTGAACCAGCCTACGAAACTCGCCCACTACTCAACGCTCCACCTACGGTTCATTCTCTATATGTGAATGGGTGAATCATCCGCTTACTCTCTCTCGTTTCCTTGTGCCCCCATAACCAATTATTTGATGGCGTGGCTGTAGTGAGCGGCCTTAGGCTCGTAGCTTCATTAAGTGTGAGGGTGATTTGGGCGTGTGGGTTACCTAACAGTGCATACCTATCGGTGGCTAAAGGGAAGCGAGATGTAACTGTTTCGTTATAATTTAACTATTCTGGCGTTCGAGGGTTCTGTGATGTGAGGGAGGCCTTGCAAGATGGCGTGTGAGGGGTTCTGTGGTGTGAGGGGTTCTGGGGTTTGAGGGACCCTGCAAGATCTCATGGTATTAACCTGATCAACACCAGATACGCAAGAGGACTTGGGATGGATTATCCATCTAATGCCAGATATATCACGTTACACGAATTGTACACAAAGACTGTTTAAAAAGGGTTGTGGGGTGGGGGGTTTAAGACGTGACCACCACGGGAGCCGAGGTTAGAGTCGTGGGGTTCGACACCCGAGTCGGTCTTGTCTGCCACAACAAAAAATTAAATACAAAATAATCCGATAATTAGGAAGGTGTGCCTGGCAGTCCTGATAAGAGATTGGCAGCGTGTGTGTGTGTCGCTCCCGGTCGCTTATCTCTGGCCTCGTCCGTGACATTCGCTTGCTCGCTCACTCGCTCACTCGCTCACTCGCTCGCTCACTCGCTCGCTCACTCGCTCGCTCACTCACTCACTCACTCGCTCACTCGCTCACTCACTCGCTCGCTCACTCACTCGCTCACTCACTCGCTCACTCACTCACTCACTCTGCACGAGTCGCTTGAAGGCTGTGGTGGGACTCGGGAGCTCAAGCTGTGTAAACACAACTAAATATGAGTGCACGTGTGTGTGTGTTGTGCACTTCCGTGTGTGTTGTGCACTTCCTTATCGGTGCCTGCCTCTCAGTGTCTATGGGATATCTGGCCTTTTAAAGGTGTGGCTGGAGGTGGCTTCCCCTACTCCTTCTTCTCGGAACATTACACTGGCTGGCTACCCGTATTGGGTACGGGTATTTTCTTACATATCTGAAATTCATTTGCGTTTCTAACTCCACTTTTATCCTCTCGTCCTACTGTATCTCAGTTTAAAGAAAAATATCCTGTTTTGTTGTGCTATCCTCTCTATTTGATAATTATTAAATACAATTATTATTCTAATAATTATTATAATAGAAAAGGCTGTGTAGATTACCTTAGTCTTTTAATTTAGGCTTCTAGGGCGTCCAGGGTGAAAAACTTTTGCCCATTTGTTTCTGCCTGGGCAAAAGTTTCTTTCACCCTGAACGCCCCTGTTACCTAGCAGTAAATAGGTACCTGGGAGTTAGTCAGCTGTCACAGGCTGCTTCCTGGGGGTGGAGGCCTGGTCGAGGACCGGGCCGCGGGGACACTATAAAGCCCCGAAATCATCTCAAGATAACCTCTTCTAAGCGACGTCTTTCAGAGTCCTGTGATTGTCTTTCACTTATGGTGAAGAATCTCTCCTCCCGTCTTTCTCCCTTTCGCGTCTCCATTACCTTACACTTGATTGGATTGAATTCTAGCAACCATTTGTTTGTCCACTCTTGGAGGTTGTCAAGGTCTTCCTGTAACTTTATACATGCCTCCTCGTTTATTTTTTTGTTTATATTAACTTTGCATCGTCTGCAAACATTTGCACGTACGAGCGCGCTTCCTCGGGTGGTGGTGTGCGTGTTAGGTGTGCGGGCAGGAGAGCAAGGTAGCGGGTGCGTGCGTGCGTGTATGCGTGGTAGTGTTGTGCAGCTGCGCACTGGCCGCTGTAATGCAGGCAGCAGTCGTGACTCACACTTGACTCATGCCAGCTTGCACTGCCGCGTCCTGTGAGGAGCCTGGTGAGGGCGGGGGAGAGAGCCCTGGTGAGGGCGGAGGAGCCCTGGTGAGGGCGGGGAGAGAGCCCTGGTGAGGGCGGGGAGAGAGCCCTGGTGAGGGCGGGGAGAGAGCCCTGGTGAGGGCGGGGAGAGAGCCCTGGTGAGGGCGGGGAGAGAGCCCTGGTGAGGGCGGGGAGAGAGCCCTGGTGAGGGCGGGGAGAGAGCCCTGGTGAGGGCGGGGAGAGAGCCCTGGTGAGGTGGGGCGGGAAAGACTGGAATATGAGGAAGGGGTTGAGAGTCTCGGGGTGGGTGTGTGAGGATGGGAGGCGCGTTAAGTTGCATCCAAGAGAACTTGGATCTTAAGACTTCCTGTGTTCTGAGGAGGAAGAAGAGTGGGAGAGTGAGAGTCGGCCTCCAGTGAGCTTATCGGCTCTAGATAAGAATTCATAACTGGATGATAATAATAATGAAGGATTGTGGTGTGTGAGGAAGGTGAAGGCACGAGCTTAGATGTTGTTTTAAGATTCGCTACCTGGAACAAAATGTTCCAAGTACCACGGGCTATGGTGAGCCCGTACAAGCTTAGATGTTACAGGTGAGAGTAAGGAGGGGAGGCAGGAGGAATTAGTGTACACACCTAGGTGTACATATATTGTTATCCTTGCAAGGGGGTTGAGCTTTAGCTCGTAAGCTCCGCCTCTCGGGCTTCTACCGCCTATTGTATAGATTTCCAGCTCCGACTCCATCATATCTAAATAATAAAATGTGTATGGAGTTTTTCTACAGCACTTCCTACCAAGTCAAACAGTATAGCCTTGTTTGTTATGACACTTTTCCCCGAGTATTTTGAATGTGGTGATCATGTCTGTAGCGTTTGCGTAGTGTGCCTATGTTCGTTTCATTATTTGGTTAGCGGTGTGTGATTTACATAGGCTACATGTGCTTGCATTTACTCATTACTGTCGACTGAACTGGCACCAATCGCCTCTTACTTCAGTTCATTCCTCGTGTTAATTACTAATGTGCTGAGTGCGCTTGAACATCCCTGTAGCGCATTTGTTTTCAGCTCCACCCATTTCCTCTAGTTTTATTTCTTTGGGTCTCTTTATAAACTTGGAATGCCCCTCGGTATCTTGTACGTCGTGACAATGTCTCCTCTAGACCATAAATGCCGTATTTGTAGGTTCAACCTGTGTGTGTGTGTGTAATCACCTAATTGTGCTTGCGGGGGTTGAGCTCTGGCTCTTTGGTCCTGCCTCTCAACCGTCAATGAACAGGTGTACAGGTTCCTGAGCCTATTGGGCACTATCATATCTACATTTGAAACTGGGTATGGAGTCAGCCTCCACCACATCACTGCCTAATGCATTCCATGTGTGTGTGTGTGTGTGTGGGTGTGTGTGTGTGTGTGGGGGGGGGGGAGGGGTGGATAGGGTGGCAGGTGGCGCCATCTGGGGAGTGAGGGTGGTGGCCCTCGAGGCTCGGGAGGCGACTCGAGCACCAGCAGCAGTGTGGTGATCACCATTGAGTGCACCAGTACGTGCACTCTCTCCTCCCTCACCAGCCTGGCAATGACACACCCACCACTTGAGTGCTAGCCTTGTGCTTGCAGCGATTGAGCTTCAGCTCCTTGGTCCCGCCTCTTGGTGTGTGCAGGATTCTTGACTCATAAGTCTTCATCAAATCTACATTTTGGGCAATATTATGGAGTCCGACTCCGCCGCTTTGCTTATTTTAACATTTTATTTGTCAACAAATTTTCATTTCAAAACAACATTCTTCGGCTCTGTGGTTGATCCAGGCGATTAATTACCACGTGGGTGTGGAAGGTGTGTGACGTGTACAAGGGGCTACGTGTGACGTGTACAAGGGGCTACGTGTGACATGTACAAGGGGCTACATGTGACATGTACAAGGGGCTACATGTGACATGTACAAGGGGCTACATGTGACGTGTACAAGGGGCTACATGTGACATGTACAAGGGGAACATGTCCGTGTGCATGTACCACCTGAAGGAGCAGCAGGAGGAGCATTAGGAGGGAGTGCCAGGCGGCTACGCTGGCACCCAGAGCCCACCAAAGCTGGCAACAGGCCCACACCTGATGGAACATGTAGGCCTGAAAATGTAGGCCCCTTTCAAACGGTTAAGTATCCATGGGTCACACTACATGATGTACTTAAAAAGTAACACAACGGAATCAAAGAACTAGAACGATTTAAAAAAATAAAAAAAGGCCGTGGCAAGTAATTTTATTGAAGTATGGCCATTCAAAATCGACGGGCCATACTGTGGCCCTCCTAGTCACCCCTCACCTGCTGTCAGGCCTGCTGGCACCACCACAATCCCCCACCACCACTACTGCAGCGGCGTTCTGGGCCTGCGTCTGGAGAAAGCCATCTTAAAGAGAATGTGGTAGGATGAATATGTAAGGTAGGGAGGAGTGACCTAGTGGAGTCAGGGAGGAGGGGGACAAGATGGAGGAGGAGAACAAGATGGAGGAGGAGGAGGAGGAGGAGAAGATGGAGGAGGGATTAGCATGTGGCGAGCTTGTCTGAGAAGAAAGCTGGCTGGGTGTAAGCAAGTGTAGCGCTGTCTTCACCGATGTCTGGCGAGCCGAGGTGTCCGGCCACCAGCCTCCTGCCTCCCACCTCCAGGATACTCCGCCTCCACCTGCTGCTAAATATGTGGCAGTTATGTCTGTCTGCTGTCTGTCTGCTGCTGGATGAGAGCCCTGTGGTGGCTGTGGAGAGTGGAGCCTCTACTCGCCCCCCAATTCATGGGTCATTTGATGACCCTTTAATTGACATTTGACATTAGGTCATAGAGGCTCGGGTCATAGGACTCATTCGAAAGTAGATGATTTTTTGTAGATTATGATAATTATCACAATAAAATCAGTCTGTTGAATTATTAATGAAGTAAAAGTTGTCTTAGGCTATAATATATGATGGATGTCCAGGGGGTGGGGGCGCTCCCCCCACCCCCTGTACGGGGGGGTGGACGCTCCCACCCTCCTGCACTCACACCTCTGGTAATTACACACAGAAATTACAATTGCGTGATGCATCAAATGAACAAATCCACAAGGGCCGTGACGAGGATTCGAACCTGCGTCCGAGAGCATCCCAGACGCTGCCTTACGTCATAGGCCGTAATAGAGAACGCCCTATTGACATAGCTCGAGTGCATGGGGGAAGTTGTGTAAAACCCTGGTTTGTGCCTCGGAGAGGCTGCAGGATTCAGTAAGCTCAGTAGAACTTCGGTTTCAACTTCTTTGACCATGTCGTAGCTCAGTCGATTAAGGCAGCGTCTGGGATGCTCTCGGACGCAAGTTCGAATCCTCGTCACGGCCCTTGTGGATTTGTTCACCTCTGGTAATGTATTTTGTGTAAAGTACAGACATTATTTATCATTGTGTGCATTACACAGTGTAGGAGATGGTGCCAACTCTCAGGAGGTGATGGCCCCCAAGTGGAGTGAAGGGTCAAGGTGTGAAGAGTAAATAGTGCGTCAAGGAAGTATAATCTCCGGTCTTATCTGTGGCTGAAGACGATGACCTTGAAATGTGGTGGTGGTGGTGGTGGGTGTGTCTGGTGTAAATCAATACACTCACAGGCGCCCCACACCGGCCCACCACCTGTTACCTGCTGCCACATGCAGCCACTGCCTCCACCGCCCCTCCCACTAACGTTTCCCAACGTCAGGAAACTGTCCTACTAAAAACCCTATATTGTATTATAGACCCTTATTCTAACCTGCCAGAGGACCCGCAGCAGAAAACGAGACGGCATGTCAATTCCGCCAGCCGCTACCATTTTCTAGAACCACGATTTTTTTTTGGCCTTAGAGTAAACGTCAAAATACGACGTTCTATTAGGACAGGTTGAGATTGTTCTTGGTCTTAGTTAAGAATTAAAATTTATAAAAAATGGATCAACGTAAATGATGGGAAACTATCCCAGAGTGTAGGCTGTTTAGCGAAGCATTCTATAAGAACGACAATCGACTTGAGAATGGTCCAGGACGGACCGAAACGTCGTCGTCCCTTCACCATTTTGTGTGTAATATAAATAGTTCTCCGGGCATTAACAAAACATTTGAGTTTTTCTCCATTTTCCTTGATATTAATACTCGTTTGAATGAGTAAGTTTCCACTACATTCTGTTAAGGATCATTGTTAACGGGACAAGTGACACAAGGTGTTTGTCCATGTTTGGTGGCCCCCGTTACCCGCGTGTGTGGCCCCGTTACCCGTGTGTGTGTGGCCCCGTTACCCGTGTGTGTGTGGCCCCGTTACCCGTGTGTGTGTGGCCCCGTTACCCGTGTGTGTGTGGCCCCGTTACCCGTGTGTGTGGCCCCGTTACCCGTGTGGTGTGGCCTCAATGAGAGGACTTCTATCTACTGATGACTCTTGCCCTTCTAAGGCTTGTTGAATAACGTTGAATACATTTGGTAGTGTTGGAGTTGGGTTATAGTCGGGGTTCAAAAGCTGTTTTGTACTAGTCCCCCCCCCTCTAATGGTGGTTATTCATTTATAAACAAAATATAAACTGATTTAGCTCTAGTAGAGAGGTCTAATTTGGCTCTTAGTGTAAATGGTGTAGATTGATGGTTTCATTGTCAGTAGCTGCAGAGGTTATACCTACTACTCCTTCACGACAGCATATTGGGCTCCTCTCTCCCCCACTATCATGCTTCCTTGTCTAACCCGCACCTTTGTGGAGTGTGCACTTTCACCAGCTGGGAAATCTTAATGGAATTGTTTTGTGGTAACTGTTCCTGGCCAGAGTGCGGTACCCACTGTGGCCAGCCCTTCTGGGAGAAGGCCAGTCTTGTGCTAGAGTCTTGCCGCATATTCCTGCACGATTTTGACAAGTTTCCTCTTTCTGCTGCCTGTATTTCGTTTATTGTTGGTACTCGCCTAGTTGTGCTTGCGGGGGTTGAGCTTCGGCTCTTTGGTCCCGCCTCTCAACTGTCAATCAACTGATGTACAGGTTCCTGAGCCTACTGGGCTCTATCATATCTATATTTGAAACTGTGTATGGAGTCAGCCTCCACCACAAATCTGCCTAATGCATTCCATCTGTTAACTACTCTTGACACTGAAAAAATTGGTTGGTTGGGTGGTGGTGATGGTGGACCCTGGAAGAGGGTTGGGTGGTGGTCAAGATGGATTCGGATGACACAGGTGAACGAGGATTCAGAAGACAGTGTTAGGGGAGAGAAGAGATGGTTTAAGCTTTGAGAGAGAACTTACAAGGCGGCGGCGACAGCTGAAAGCTGCGGCGACTGTAACTTGTGGTACTGAGGACCGTTACTGACACACAAATGACCCCCCACCGCCAGCCTGTGAACGGGCTTGGACGAGACCACGAACACACACACCCACACCCACAGACAGACAGAGCCAGAGACACAGACACACACACACACTCACGAATAACTTAGGTGGCCATAATTCCCATCTTGCCCAGAGAAGCCAATGTAGGGGTCAAGTAGGCATTGTGCCCGCCCGCCTGCCCGCCCGCCCGCCCAAGTAAACAGCAAGTTTTGCGGCATTATCAGTAAAGGGGGGGGGGGGGGCGGTAAGGTAGAGGACCGGCTGATAAAATGAATAACACTGCTGATTTCATCTCCCCCATCCCTCGTCCTCCCCCATCCAGTCCAAGCCTTTTGGACATGAAATGGAATCATTGTTGTCTTCCTCCCCCACCAGTGTGCACAACCACCACCACCTCTACTGCACCTCCGTGCACGCTCTATAACATTAACATAACGGCATGAAGTGACCCCTGGGTATGTGTGTGTGTGTGTGGAGGCTGGCCATGGACCACCTCGTTATTACGAGTTTCCTTCTCCAGCGACCACCCTTGTCCTATAGACAGGAGTGCGAGAGTGTAAGTGGGGAGGGAGGATGTGTGGGTACATCCGTACTCCTCAACTCTGACTCCGTGACCCAGTTGACGGACTTCGTGACCGTCGGTTTGTTTATGGGTGTTTCAGAATCATTTATTTAAATAAAGTTATGCACATGAACTGCCCTTTAAATGGGCCTCGCCCCGTTTAGCTTATTAGGTCAGTGGTGTGAGAATTCGTGGCGGGTGGGCCGCTGGCACGCACAATGGCGTGAATGCACACTGTTCCATTGTCCATCTTGCATTGTTCCCGATCACCCCCCCCCTCCTGGTGGCACTCGAGCTGGGGGGGGGGCACGTGTAGAGAGCCTGTATTTACATCTCCAAATTAATAACCAACATAGTATCATGTTATGCGCACGTTGTAAGTGGACCACGAGGAACAAGGAAATATGAGGAACCCCTGGATAATATTATGAAGAATGATTAAGGAGGCAGGGAGAAAAATGATGAGTTTTTTTTTCCTCCTACCACAGACGTGGCCACACATTTACAATGCTAACCAGCATATATACATTTTCTTCTGTCCTCCATGGACAGGGTTAGAGATCTGTTAAACATATAGTTCAGGGGTTTATTAGAATGAAAGACGGGGAGCCTTCAGATTGTGCGCATCTATTGGCTTGTTTAAGCTGTATAGGCCAGGCGCCTGACAGCTGAGTGGACAGAGCTTAGGATTCGTAGTCCTGAGGTTCCGGGTTCGATCCCCGGTAGATGGGGGAGACAAATGGGCAAAATGTTTCTCGCCCTCATGCCCTAGTTACCTAGCGGTAAATAGGTACCAGGGAGTTAGACAGCTGCTACAGGCTGCTTCCTGGGGATGTGTGTAACGAGGACCGGGCCGCTGGGACGCAAAGTCCCGAAATCATCTCAAGATAGGCTTACCTTGCCGTTAACATGTGGCGATTGTCTGGTCAACCAGGTTGTTAGAGGCAGCTGCTTGCAGCCTGACGTATGACTAACATCCCTGTTCATCTATATAACTAGTTCTAAAGTAACTAGCTTAACGATCATAGAGGGTTAGTACTTGGGAGCCCAGTATGTGGTTGTAATCATTCTGACAGTCACAGGATGGGTATGGTGGGGGGGGGGTCCATGATATGAGGTAAGCCCCTGTGGTTCTCAACTGGAGTATACCCGTACCCTTGGCACTCGTTGAAGTGCCCCAAGGTTATTCCAGTGTGTACCCAAGCGCCCTCTGGTCAATATAGCAACGGGGCCTACACGTGCCCCTGTTTGAGGACCTTTAACAAGACTTAACTACCCGGTTTTAATACCTGCTTTGTGCCCAACCACTTGGGCTGGACGGTAGAGCGACGGTCTAGCTTCATGCAGGTCGGCTTTGAATCCCCGACCGTCCAAGTGGTTGGGCACCATTCCTTCCCCCGTCCCATCCCAAATATTTATCCTGATAGATGATTGATAAAGATTAAGCCACCCAATAGGTGGCACGGGCATGAATAGCCCGTAACCCCTTTATCCTGACCCCTTCCAAGTGCTATAGAGTCGTAATGGTTTGGTGCGTTCCCCCCTGATTGTTCCCTTCCCTTCTCATAAGCAGGGAACCCTTCTCATAACAGTATAGCCCTTCTCATAACAGTATAGCCCTTCTCATAACAGTATAGCCCTTCTCATAACAGTATAGCCCTTCTCATAACAGTATAGCCCTTCTCATGACAGTATAGCCCTTCTCATGACAGTATAGCCCTTCTTTAACCTTTTTCCTAACCATACCACTTTTCCCTGGTGATATTGTGATCAGTGAAGCTGTTTCTACTTGCGACCCGCAGACTTATTAACATCACAATCCAGTTAATCAGATATTTACCGTTAGAGCGTCTCTAATTATCTCTTAAAGACTTCAGGTGATGTTCCGGTAATGTGTGTTGTATTGTGGTAGCGTCCTCTGAGGTGTGGCGCCGCACGTGTTAATGAACCATTGCCGGCTGTTGTTGTTATAGATTCACCCACTCGGAACAAAAGTGCCAAGTAGCACGGGCTATGGTGAGCCCGTAACTTACCTGGCACAGGAGCGGGGCAAGTAGCCCGGGCTATGGTGAGCCCGTAACTTACCTGGCACAGGAGCGGGGCAAGTAGCCCGGGCTATGGTGAGTCTGTAGTGGACTTACCTGGCACAGGTGATGTGGTGTGAGGTGGTGTTATTGTATAAATGTGGTGAGGTGGTGGTGTGGTGAAAGTGTGAGGCGACACATCACCTTTGAGGGCGACTGAGAGTCAAGTTCCGTTGCTCGGTCACTGACACTGTTTGCATGAAATATCTGTTAATTAATCTTAATAACGTAAAGGGGGCAAATCATAAGAGAAGCATGTAGTGTAGTGGATAGGAAATGTCCATTTAATGGAGGTCATGTAATGGAAGATGTAATGGGATAATGAAAATCTAATGGCGTACTGAAAGTTTATAATGTAATGGGAAATTTAACTTACTGGATCGAACACAATAATGCGAGATTATATAATACACACAATTATTATATTGAAATCAGTGTACAAGTCAACACAGTATTGTGAAGGGACGTTATTAAAGAGAGTTAATGTGAGCATTTATATATATTTGCTACACAAGGAACTATAAACATTCTGTAAATTTTGCCACCGTCACAGATTTCAACAAGCGAGGCTGTGTATTGTCTGCTGACGGGAGGTGAACACCCTTCACAGCTGGTGTGGGCGCGCGCTCTCTGTGTCTGTCTCTCCCCCCCCCCCCTCTCTCAATAAAGAATTTAATTGAATTGTAACTGATTCAAATAATGCGGAGTCAACAAAGAACCAGACTTCCTTGCTTTCCCTTTATAAATTTTTTTTGTATATTTCCAGTTTGAATTTCAAAACAAAGTTCTATAGTTAACTGGATCTTATTTGAACATCGTTTTGTATTTTGACCCACTGGTTGGGTTGTTTGTTCTCCATTAACTCGTCCCGAGGCTATGCTCGTCTATAGCCTAAGGTCTAAGTTGGGCCATGTTACATGTTTAGGTTCTGTTGGCAACCATTTGTAACATGTTTTAAGATTAGCTACTTGGAACAAAAAGTTCCAAGTAGCACGGGCTATGGTGAGCCCATAGTGGACTTACCTGGCACAGGAGTGGGGCTGTAACTGGAAATCTGGAAGGCTGTGGGAGCACTAGCGATCCAGATGAGGTGTTTGTAGCACGTGGATGAAGCCTTTACAGACATGTGATTCGAACAGAGGGTGTCGGTGAAACACTGTGCGGGGAATGTTCGAACGTCGTCATTTGTGAGCCGTGTGTAAAGTAGTTTTCATTTATATAAAGAGGGATTTTGGCGACTAGATTAACAAACATTTGTCCTTTGTTTACGAGGACGGGCTGCCTCATTGCTGCAGCTATAGATCAAGATTAAAGTATCATCCGTGATGGGTAGATAAAAGAAGCATAGTAACCCAAGAGGACAGTGTTTCAGTAAGGAAGCTACCCAACCATTTGGGCTGGACGGTAGAGCCACCGTCTCGCTTCATGAAGGTCGGCGTACAATCCCCGACCGTCCAAGTGGTTGGGCACCATTCCTTCCCCCCCGTCCCATCCCAAATATTTATCCTGATGGATGATTGATGAAGATTAAGCCATCCAAGAGGTGGCACGGGCATGAATAGCCCGTAACCCCTTTATCCTGACCCCTTCCAAGTGCTATATAGTCGTAATGGCTTGGCGCGTGCTCCTGACAGTTCCCTTCCCGTGTTTGTTTACTGTGACTCGTTGGGTCTGGTGTGTTACGAAGTTGACGATCCATCTACCCTACTTTCCTGGCTAATACTTTGGTGCACATTTAATGTGCACGTTGGTTACATTTGTCAAGAGCTTTGCGCAGTCTGTTTAATCGGCAATCAGTATTTTGCTTGCCTTCCAGGGCATCCAAGACCATATCTTTGTGGTTCAGCAACTGCGTATTTATATAAGATTGATTTCCTGCCACCTTTGTGAAGTAGAGACGGCCCTGCAATGTCATCAGTTTCTAGATATCGTCACCTCTGTAACATCTGCCACCACCACAACTGATATCACTACAGCTACCAACAGTTGCCACCACCTTAACTTCCTCACATTAGCCTGTAATCATTACTCCTGTATCCTCTACTTAATATTAATACAGAGCACAAAGTAAACACCGCACCGCCAGTACTGGTTACAGCAGTGTTCACACCTAGACACGCTGGTCTGAGGCTCCCTCTCTCGATTGCCTTCATTTGATAGTATCAAGTCTAGTGATGCGAATATCAATACTATACAAGCGAGGCTCCAATACCCTTGCTACGCCGCCAGAGATTCCTTATAGGCCAATCCCGAATGTAATTATACTAATGTCTATTATATCGTCTGCATAATCTCTGTGGAATGTAATAGCCACAATAACAATATAGGGTTATCTTTTTAATTCTAGCTTTTATCTATGGGTTCTTATCTTCTTGGATAAGATAAAGAGGGCAGAGAGATATCACTCTTAAATTCATCGTCAATTCTTTGATTTTCAAATTTTGTAAGTTGGATGTGTAATTTTGAGCCGCGTTATTGCGACTGGCTGTCTGCAGCTGTCTGGACATTTAATTACTGCGGATTTTATATTTTTATATTTTATTAATGCCAGTGATTGTAAGAGTCATGTCGGGTTTCACAGCCGTGATTGTAGTGATTGCTGTTAATTGTAGTGACTCAACAGAGGCTTAGTCACCCAGCGCCACCTTGCGTGTATTGAAGACCCCATTCAATTATTAAATATATATTTTTCCTTTCGCAGGTAAGTTGCGGAAAAACCTATCAGCTGAGAGTGAAGACTTTGAGGGTAAGAGGCAGGCACAGCTGATCGATCGGGCTCTTGGTGCTGGTAAGAGGTATTAGCGGTGAGCTCTGGAGCTCTCAGGAAGGGTTGGGGGGCTTGGGAGCTCCCAGGAAGGATTGGGAGGGCTTGGGAGCTCCCGGGAAGGATTGGGAGGGCTTGGGAGCTCCCAGGAAGGATTGGGAGGGCTTGGGAGCTCCCAGGAAGGATTGGGAGGGCTTGAGCTCCCAGGAAGGATTGGGAGGGCTTGGGAGCTCCCAGGAAGGATTGGGAGGGCTTGGGAGCTCCCAGGAAGGATTGGGAGGGCTTGGGAGCTCCCAGGAAGGATTGGGAGGGCTTGGGAGCTCCCAGGAAGGATTGGGAGGGCTTGGGAGCTCCCAGGAAGGATTGGGAGGGCTTGGGAGCTCCCAGGAAGGATTGGGAGGGCTTGGGAGCTCCCAGGAAGGATTGGGAGGGCTTGGGAGCTCCCAGGAAGGATTGGGAGGGCTTGGGAGCTCCCAGGAAGGATTGGGAGGGCTTGGGAGCTCCCAGGAAGGATTGGGAGGGCTTGGGAGCTCCCAGGAAGGATTGGGAGGGCTTGGGAGCTCCCAGGAAGGATTGGGAGGGCTTGGGAGCTCCCAGGAAGGATTGGGAGGGCTTGGGAGCTCCCAGGAAGGATTGGGAGGGCTTGGGAGCTCCCAGGAAGGATTGGGAGGGCTTGGGAGCTCCCAGGAAGGATTGGGAGGGCTTGGGAGCTCCCAGGAAGGATTGGGAGGGCTTGGGAGCTCCCAGGAAGGATTGGGAGCTCCCAGGAAGGATTGGGAGGGCTTGGGAACTCCCAGGAAGGATTGGGGGGGCCTTGGGAGCTCCCAGGAATGATTGGGGGGCCTTGGGAGCTCCCAGGAAGGATTGGGGGGCCTTGGGAGCTCCCAGGAAGGATTGGGGGGCCTTGGGAGCTCCCAGGAAGGATTGGGGGGGCCTTGGGAGCTCCCAGGAAGGATTGGGGGGCCTTGGGAGCTCCCAGGAAGGATTGGGGGGGCCTTGGGAGCTCCCAGGAAGGATTGGGGGGGCCTTGGGAGCTCCCAGGAAGGATTGGGGGGGCCTTGGGAGCTCCTAGGAAGGATTGGGGGGGGGCCTTGGGAGCTCCTAGGAAGGATTGGGGGGGCCTTGGGAGCTCCTAGGAAGGATTGGGGGGCTTGGGAGCTCCCAGGAAGGATTGGGGGGGGGCTTGGGAGCTCCCAGGAAGGATTGGGGGGCTTGGGAGCTCCCAGGAAGGATTGGGGGGGGGCTGTTTCTCAGTCGTTAACGTTGGTGAAATCAATGTGAAAGTTGTTAAGAGATTGACAGAGAAAAATTGAGTGAGAACAATTGCTTGTATACGGAGGTGCTTGCGCGTCAGCACACGTGTGAATGTGTAGCCAGGTGTACACGCGCGAGAGGGTGGGGGGGGGGGGTTATATGATGCCAGCACAATGTGTAAGTTATCAGCAGATAGCGGGGGAGTGAGACGAGGCTTACTTCCCTTCTACTGTGCTGAAAGGAGTAGGCTTCGCGTCCTCAAACAAAATTTGCTCATGATAGGTGTGTGTTCTCTCCAGCCTCGTGACTACGTTATCGCGAATTTACAAGTTCAAATTCAATTACCTATTCAATGATGATAGTACAATAATTAACCGTCCGTTTTTTTGTTAGTTTGCGGGGTGGGGGTTGGGGGGGGGGAACGAATGTTGTAGGCTTATTTGTGGGGGGGGGTTAACTTTGTTTGGAGTCCTTATTACCTGGGATTTAATTTAAACCTTTGAACTGTTAATGTTATTGCATTGTTAATTTACGAAGCTAAAGGTTCGCTTTTCGTCTGGTATATTT
Source organism: Procambarus clarkii (assembly GCF_040958095.1). Classification (NCBI taxonomy): domain Eukaryota; kingdom Metazoa; phylum Arthropoda; class Malacostraca; order Decapoda; family Cambaridae; genus Procambarus; species Procambarus clarkii. Next base: position 6,541,031 of record NC_091240.1, read on the forward strand.
TTGCTGGCGCGTTTGAGGGCGTGGCTCATGCCTGACCTCGTTATAGCGAACTCCAGGCTAGGACCGTAATAATAGTAATGGATTTAATGACAAGACATAATCAAAGCATTGGAAAATGTATACTAGGTAAAGGTCGTTAGATTGTGTGTAGGGGGGGGGGAGGCGTGTGTGGATCTAGTAGCCACGAGAAGCTGTTGTTATAAATTCAGCCACTACCTGGCACAGGAGCGGGGCTGGAACTGCGGGAGAAGCTGTTGTTTCAGATTTAGCTACTCCGGACGAAGTGTCCATGTAGCACGGGCTATGGTGAGCCCGTAAACGGGAGAAGCGTAGCAACCGTTATTAGTAGTAGGCCTTCAAGAGGACTAGATTTATTCCTCCAAGGAGTGCCGGACCAACCGGGCTGTGGTGGGCATGTGGGCCTGCGGGCCGCTCCAAGCAACAGCCTGGTGGACCAAACTCTCACAAGTCAAGCCTGGCCTCGGGCCGGGTTTGGGCAGCAGAAGAACTCCCAGAACCCCATCAAGCAGGTATCAACCAGGTCTGAGTTACTGGCATAAATGGTGAGATAAAGCGAAGGCTATGACCTCTTCAACTGGGGTAGGTGTGTTGAGACCATATTTCAACCCCTTCATCCGAATACAGTGGGTTTTAATACAAAATGTAATAAGTACATTCCTGACTGTCTGCATAGTACATAAATACACTTAATTGTGCTGTTATATTTATCTACCCATATATTCTCATTTTCTGTTAATACACTCAAATTTTTTTTTGGTTGAAGTTTTCGAGTTTAATTCTATATACACAAGTTTTAAATATAAAAAGTATTTTCAGTTTTATTAAATAAGAGATTTTATACAAAATTTGAAAATATCCTGAGTTACTTTATAATTTATTGAGACTAGTTTTGTTTTATTAGTTTTATAAAAATGTAATATCAATATAGCTATAAGTTAAGTACTAATTGTAATTAATTAAGAAGCAATAAATGCTATTTCTATGCTTGTCCTCCTACACTCCCAAGGTTAGGTTAGGTCGTGGTTTTCTATACAGCTTTTCAGGTAAACTCTAATATTCACAATATTTTGGTGCGATGCTGGCGATTAAGTGTATTTATGTACTATGCCGATAGTCAGGATTGTACTTACAACACTTAGTATTAAAACGTAGTCTATTCGGAGGATGGGCTGAGAGACCACCTCATGACCTTTCTGTTCAACAACAAAGTCTAGTCAAGGTCATAGAGCGTGCATAACATGTTACTGATGGGAAGGGTGACTATCCGGAGAAAACACTAAGCCAGTATATAAAAACACTGGGAAAGGATTCATGAGTTACACGGGAGACATCTCCTGTCACGCAGGGTGCAGTCGCACCTCCACAGATCTCCAGTATCAGCTCTTGATACTGGTAATGGCTCAAAAGGGCCACCACTTACGGGCTATTCATGCCCGTGCCACCTCTTGGGTGGCTTAATCTTTATCAATCAATCGGATACGAGAGAGATCACAGTAACAAGGTTATCGCGAATAACCAAACTCATGTTGTTGTTTTTAGATTCAGCTACTCGGAACAAAAGTTCCAAAGTAGCATGGGCTATGGTGAGCCCGTAGTGGACTTACCTGGCACAGGAGCGGGGCTGTGGAACCAAAGTCAATCACGGGCTCAATATATAGCCCGTGCTACATGAACATTTCGTTCTGAGTAGCTAAATTTAAAACGATTGATTGATGAAGATTAAGCCTCCCAAGAGGTGGCACGGGCATGACTAACCCGTAACTAAAACAGCAACAGCAGCAGATACGAGAATTACGGGGCTATTCATGCTCGTACCACCTCTTGGATGGTTTAATCTTCCTCAATCAATCAGTCGATACGAGGAAGAGGTGTAGTTGTAGTTGTTAAAGATTTAGCTATTCAGGACGAAGTGTCCATGTAGCACGGGCTATGGTGAGCCCGTAATTGAGTTTGGTTATACATGATAACCTTTTTGTTGTGAAAGAGGTGTAGGTAGTAGACCAATTTTGTTACTGAAGGTAGATGCACCTCAGTTCAGTATATTTTGTGCCAAAAATCATCATAACACTTTTAAATATAACATTTTTAAATACAAACTCTTAATTGTTTGTAACCTTAAAAGATTTCCGGCAAGTCTTCCGCTTTCTCTTCCTATTTAGCTTCTCTTTAAATAATTGTATCCACAGGTTGATATAGGGTCAGATGTGACGACTCCTGTTAGCAGGCCGAGAGCTTACCCCTTCTTTGAGTATGCAAGACAATTATTTTAACGCTCGTATAAGCGTTTAAAAATTTTAGTTACACAATGCAACACAATTTGTTTCTGTGGTAATAAGTGTTTTGATTGCTTAGACAGCTTAGGGAAGACGTTTTGAGGGTGATTTTAAGGCTGCCAATTTAATCAAAGGGTTGTGATCCAGTGATTCAGAAGTCTGTAGTCTTCAGGCACCTTCAAGGCGTGTCCCCCAAGATGCTTCAGGCACCATCAAGGCGTGTCCCCCAAGTTGCTTCAGGCAAAGGTCAAAGCAAACTTTGAAGAGAATAAGAGCCATTTTCTATATTTTGGAGGCAATAAGCGGTCAAGGAACAACAACAACGAATTGCTAGTGTTGTCAAACATCAGCTGGTGTCGCCCGCCAGGCGAGACTCGACGGGTGCCTGCTGTTGTCTGTGATAGTCACGTCACCTGTAGGGGGAGGCGCTGGAAGACCCGGATTGAAAAGTAAGGTTTGTTACTCTTGTGGTCACGGGAGACATCTCCCGTCACGCAGGGTGCAGTCACCACAGATCTCCAGTATCAGCTCTTGATACTGGTAATGGCTCAAAAGGGCCACCATATACGGGCTATTCATGCCCGTGCCACCTTTTGGGTGGCTTAATCTTCATCAATCAATCAATCTCTTGTGGAGGGTTGAGGAGGGGATCAAGAGGGAATAATAGAGAACAGTTGAGAAAGGTCTCAGAGGATCGAGGGAACTAAAGTCAAAGGTGCGGTGTCGTCACCTTGGGTTGGTGGGGGAGTTCAATTATCTGTTTATTTACTCCTTTGTGTTCATCTTAATTTATTCTGGGTTACTGCGTCTTATTCCTCCGGCTCCACTCTTGTTCTTTTTTCTTTTCCCTTCTTGCCCTCTTGCTCGTCCCGTCCTCTTCCTCTCTCCACTTAGCTTTCCTTCAGCTTCTCTATTGTCTTTACCTCTTCTTCCTTTCGTTGTTCTTGCAGGCACTGTCGCGCGCAGAAACACTCGCACGTGGTCATTACTGGAGGGACTCGAGTGAAAGGTTACGAGAGGGGAGGGTGTGGGGAGGGGTGTGGGGTCTCGGGGAGGGGTGTGGGGTCTCGGGGAGGGGTGTGGGGTCTCGGGGAGGGGTGTGGGGTCTCGGGGAGGGGTGTGGGGTCTGGGGAGGGAGGAGAGACTTGATGGGGTGAGTGGTTTTTCTTGCTTCATTTTCTTCTCTAGCCTGCAGGCTGACAGCTCACGAGCCGTGATTGGTCCCTCCACACGCTGCCTCGTGCCGCCTCTTTCTCTTAATTCCTCCTATTCATTCATCTTTCTCCTCTCTCTATTCCCTCTTATTTGCCCACTTTACATTCTTTCAAGTACGTTGCTTCTGTTGCATATTTATCGGGTTTGTTCCGCTCCCTCTCCTTCTGTCTCGTTAAGGCAACAAACATTCTAACTTTTCTTTAACGCTTGAAACAATCCATGGATCCCATGTCAAGTTGTTTTTAGATTCAGCTTTAGATTATGGTGAGTCCCGTACTGGACTTACAGCCCCGCTCCCATGCCAGGTATCGGCTCCCTACCTCCCCCCCCTCATGTCAAGATTGAAGCCAACCAGGTGCCACCACGGGCATGAATAGCCCGTAAATGGCCCAATGTCAATACTCTGATTGGCAATACAATACAGATTTGTTCATTTGACCCAATGTCAAGTTGTTGTTGTTTTTTGTTTTTAGATTTAGCTACTGAGAACGAAATGTCCATGTAGCACAGGCTATGGTGAGCCCGTAACAGTGTCAAGAGAAGTTCAAGCTTAAATAGCAACATGCGAGAACGTGTGCCTTATGCAAGTTAGGTGTGGAATTAATAATCGCTAATGGAGTAAGTCGTGTAATTGAGAAAAATAGTTAAGAGCCTACTGCGGATTGCGTTTTTTGTGTGTGTGGTACACCGTAATAGTCGCCTTCTGGCAATGCACCAAGTTGGCCCAGGTGGGAACCTTGAGAACATTGACCTTGTACATAACAGTAAGGCCACAGGAATCTCTCTGGTTGTTGAAGGCTCGGCAGAACCAACAGTTCCAGCCAGTGGTAGTGCAGGTGGAGGCTGGAGTGGAGGAGCCCTGCTCAGCTCTCCTGCCGTATTCAAAGTTGTAAAAGTGGCGAGAGGGAACAAACCATACTCGAGGTTTCACATAACTTACGTAATCGCATCAATTTTTGCATCTGCTAAATGTTAAATATAATGACGCTGCACATTTTTGGCTACCTTGTCCCGTCAGGCGAGTGTCGCCGTCTAGGCGCGTGTCAAAATTTCGCGCTGCCACGCCCACCACTTCTCTCGTACACGTTTAACCACGCTATTGCCTTCGTTCTCAACAATTAGAACGAAAGAAAGCAGATCCGAGCCTTTAAACTTTCTGGGGAAAATGTATCTGATCATCATCTGGTTTTATTGGCTAGCAAGCGACGGCCAGCTGCAGAAGACGGTGACGCGAAGCTGCGTCGTCGTCGCCGTCATCGTCGTCTGGGCTGGAGGAGGAGGAAGGGAAGGGGAGGGGGTCTATAATTCTCACACACTTCCCGTGCCTTTCACTTTCGTCCGTGACGAAGGTGTGTTTTGTCGCCTCGTATTACTCTCACGCGAGCTTCCTTTCGTGTAGGTTTTCTCTTTGGTCTTCACGGGATGGTTATACTGCATGTTTGACTTTAGTCCATTAATTATGCACCCCATACCCATCTTGTGGGGGGGGGGTAGTGAAAGGGGTTACAGAGGCACATAATGGGCTCAGGGACTGAACCTCAACATTAATTTAGCTTAGCAAGTTACAGTCTTGATGAGCTAGTTAAAAAATTCAATGCACATCGTCACATCATCAATGGGTTTGAGACCAACCACAAGTACTATCTCTAAATTACACAACTGACAAATGTGGAGAGTTAGTGTCACAATTGATATGTTTATCCTGCACACCGCCCCCCCCCACCCCCCCATCCAGTGGATATAATAGAGAAGTTTAGATTTAGTAAAGACCCGAGTAAATAGTAGTTTGAAAAGAGGGTAGTTGAATTGTGGAACAAATTCCTTCTCCCCCTCCCCTCCAACCACTTGGGCTGGACGGTAGAGTGACGGTCTCGCTTCATGCAGGTCGGCGTTCAATCCCCGATCGTCCAAGTGGTTGGACACCATTCCTTCCCCCGTCCCATCCCCAACCCGTTCTCGCAAATTCATAAAGTCAATATTGACTTATTAACTACGTGCATAGGTGATATACTAAACATAATAGATACCCTTAAAAAGATTCATAGAAAACACCGACCTTACCTAACCTTGTTAGTATCTTAAGATAAGCATCTTATTGCTTCGTAATTACAATTATTACTTAACCTATACCTATTATAGGTTAGGTAATAATTGTAATTACGAAGCAATAAGATGCTTATCTTAAGATACTAACAAGGTTAGGTAAGGTCGGTGTTTTCTATGAATCTTTTTAAGGGTATCTATTATGTTAAGTATGTCACCTATGCACATATTTAAGTCAATATTGACTTATGAATTTGCGAGAACGGGTTGCCATCCCAGATCCTTATCCTGACCCCTTCCCAGTGATGTATAGTCATAATGGCTTGGCGGTTTCCCTTGATAATTCCTTCCTTCCCCTCCCCCCCCCACATCCTCCCGGTCTTCCCCGTCTATGAATGAAGGCATCTTATTTTCCTTAAGTCAGGCTTAAGTCTGTTCATTAAGTAGTGATGACGTAGATTGGCACATACTTTTCTCAGGTCTTAGACCCTACCCGGAGTGTGGGTGGTGTCTGCCAGAGTAACCTGTCTCTTCCACTGTGGCGTCTGGTGTATGTATTCACCTAGTTGTGCTTGCGGGGGTTGAGCTCTGCTCTTTCGGCCCGCCTCTCAACCGTCAATCAACTGTTGCTAATTACTACCCCCCCCCCATACACACCTAGGAAGCAGCCCGTAACAGCTGTCTAACTCCCAGGTACCTATTTACTGCTAGGTAACAGGGGCATCACGGTGACAAACTCTGCCACATCTGTTTGCTCCAGGAAACGAACCCCGGTCCACAGGACTACGTATCCAACATGCTGTCCACTCAGCCATCAGCGCCCCAGTTGGTGTTGACTGTGTCGACTCTCCTTCACAGCTGTGGATAAGCTGTGGCTGGCGTCTGTGGACTGGTGGTGCTGGCGTTAACTGTTAACGGGGGCTGTGAATAACCGTTACAATTAACCGTCTTGTTTGGGCTAACACGATCACAGACTGAACTGTCAGTCTTGCTTAACTGTTGACCAGACCACACACTAGAAGGTGAAGGGACGACGACGTTTCGGTCCGTCCTGGACCATTCTCAAGTCGATTCAATGCTTCAATGCTTAACTGCATTGCTTTCAAGTGAATAGTTATTAGCTGGATAATATGATCAACTAGGCTGTGACTCATACGTCAGGCTGCGAGCAGCCGCGTCCAACAGCCTGGTTGACCAGTCCAGCAAACAGGAGGCCTGGTCGACGACCGGGCCGCGGGGTCGCTAAGCCCCGAAATCATCTCAAGGTAACCATCTCTCAAGGTGGAGGTCAGCCAAGCAGACAAAGCTGGTTGGATACTGACAAATGGATAGACCAGGATAGAGGGATCAAAATAAAGATAGAAGGGGGCTGAGAGAGGAGATGGGGGGGGGGGGCTTGAGAGGAAGGCTGATAGGGACAAGGAAGACACTGGTGATAGACAAATAATTCAAGCCATAAAGCCTGAGGAACTTGCTGACTTACACCCTTGGTTAAGTTATTAATCTCGTTTTCTTTGCCTGCCTGGATGACCGTGATGAAATTCTCGGCTGACAACCCGTCATCGTTTTTGGCTGAAGAAGGCCATTATGCCTTGCAGAGGGTTTTTTTTTCCATTGCATCTCAGTCTCTCACTCCACTCAGGGCCTGTGTGGTTCCCCTTCTGTATGCCAACCTCAAGCTTATGGGTGTTTTCCTTTTATATTTCCTTGTTTGTTTTGTAATAAAGGTTTTGCATGTCTTGCTTGTTCAAACTCGTTAGTATGGGTCTGGCGTGAGCTGTAGGGGTGGTGGTTGTTGTAGGACGTAGTTGTGGCGGTGAAGGGTGTAGTGGAGTAGTTCCCTCTACACCCGGTCTAGTCACCTGATAAAGCCGCATTATCACCAGCTGTTGCTTATCTTTATTGTTTACTCGCTATGATCTGGGGGCCAGAGTCATAAAACGGTTACGCAAGTACTTGAGAAACGTTTCCTTCTTAAGTGCGAGCTTGGTGGTTGCGTCGCGATTTGATAAACTGTTTACAAAACACTGATCTCTCGCGATCTTCTTATTAATTAAGAACACCATGAAACGGTGTTGTTGGGAAAAATCTAAGAACATCGTGGAGATCTTCACACCTCCAGAGCATTCTTACCTTTATGTAAACCGTTCACAAGTCAAGTTTTTCTCAGACAATCCTGACATACCTCTGTCGGCAAGCCCCCTCCTACTAACAATGTGCTCCTTGTATGCATTTTATGAAAAGACAAATAACAATGATCACACAGATAATGGCAGTACTGTAGTTATTAAATAAACAAACGCGGCTGAACATTGAATGTCAGAGCTGAAAAAAAACGGATGTTTTTCACCCATAGGGTTATAAACCCATGGAACTGCCTACCCGCTGAAACCATAAATGCCTAAACATTGGTATAATTCAAATTTCATTGTTAAATGTCAAAATTCATTGGTACAATTCAGCTGGATAAAATAATCAGGACAAATCGGCGGCAGGTCCCGTGACAAGCTGCTGGCTTCCAGTCCCCACCGAGGCCACTAGAGGGGTGGTGGCCCTCTGGTAAATTTAGGTAAAGCTAATGACTGCTAACTCCATCGGCACCCAGACTCGTTGATCTAACACTAAATAAAAATATTCTGTGCTTCTCTAATTAGTATTAAATATATTTTGCAAACAAAAATATCAAAATATCATATTTGAATAACTATTAAGTAAATAGAAATTTAAGCCTGTGAATGGTTATAAGAAAGATATATTTGTATACCATTACTTTTTACTACTAAATATAGTTCCCTCATAAGGCATTTTTTTAATTGTAGGTCTACTTGACCTGTAATATAAATGAATGTCAAATCAAACACTGAATCAATGAATAATTAAGAAAGTCTAAACTAACTAACTTTTATACTTGCCACATTCTGTACAGTACTGTACATTATATACTTTTTAATAGCTCATACATAAGAAATACATTAAAGTATAAAATACAAATTAAGACAATCTTTACCTAACCTCACCTAGGCCAGTATTTTTGTACTGAAGTACAGATTTTAATGGGGTCAACACTTACCTGTAATCATTCAATTTATATTGTTAATTTAACAGGTTAAATTAACCTTATGCTATTAATTCGATTAAAAAATAATGGTCATATAGTACCATTAGAATATCCTTAGCTGGGTACTTGACATTAACTAATCGTTATAATATTCTATATGGTAATATCGTCTTTCTAGTTTTATGCATCTCTAGTTTTGTTTATTTGGCAATACAGTACATCTCTAAACCAGAAAGCTGCAGAATATGCTATGTCACTGAAAAAGATACATTACTGTAATTGGGTTTCCTGTCTTGTAATTTATCATTGTTATTAGAATTGTAATGATTTGTTTTGCTTATCTAACCATGATGAGCATTGCAAAGAAATTGGTTAATAATATATATTTATTTACTCGGGCCTTCTCTTACCATATTAAAACTTCTAAATAATCCTTTATTACCATCACCACCAACACTTCCATCCAGATTTGTTTGGTATTGAGCTTAAGGCCTATCAACTAACTGCATGATGCATGGCAGTAGCTCACTGACCAACTAGGAAGTATACTTTATTCTTGGAGTATATTCAGGAATAAAGTAAACTGTGTATACTGTATATACATCAATAAATGGGGTACACATTGCTGTGTATAATTAGCTTCTGACTCCTCCACTAGGCCCTCAATGCAATACTCTGCAACAATAATACCTTTTTATGTAGTGCTCACGTTTGTTGTTTACTTAAGTGAGTAATTGTCTCGCAAATACTCGATTCATCTGTATGTGTTTAAGAAGACATATTCATAGGAAAGTTTTATAACATAAAGCGTCAACAGGAGTAAACATATTTGTTAACAATTCACAAGGCCCGTCGGCCGAGCCAAGAGCAGCCGCAGCCTGTGCCAAACTAGTGACAGGAGTAGCAGCAGACCATTGCTTTGACACGTGTAGTGTGCTAAAGTCCAGCCTGCTGGCATCAGTTCCTAAACAGGTTTACCCAAGTTTACCTGAGTTTGTGTTCCTTAGTCACGTGAATTCATGACATTGACTTAAAAAAGTCAGTTTACCCATCTTCTGACCTTTTTTGTGTGGTAGATCTATTGGCTACCATGTAATTTGATCATCTGACTTTCGTATCTGGTGTCATTCCGATGTATTCCAGAACTAGACGTGACTTTAATTAGATGGTTATGCATTTGGCTCCTTAATTCGGCTATTTTGTAAAAAAAAATTTGTACATACGTTATTTTGTATGTACTTGGACATAGGTGCCACCTACAAGTACTAGGCTGCATATGGATAGTAATTGATCAGTAGTGGAATACTAGCTGTTCTGTATTTAATATCATAGCCTGAGTTTGTTCCCTTGGCGGATAAAAATATAGGAATTTGACTGCATAGGAGTGCAGGCGCCAAGTGGCACTACGCTATTGGCCCTGACCGAGAATATTCACTAGCAATTATCCTGAAATAACTACACACTAATGCACCTATTGTTAATTATCAGTTTGTCATGCCAAAACTACATTTATTTTATGGCAACAAAATAATTGTTGGCATGGTTTATTTACGCAAATCTGCACGATATATTAGCATGTATTTACTACTAGTGTCTGCAGAATCGAGCTATTAGCTCTTGGACCCGCCCTTTCTAACTGATCTATTGTTTCCTCTTGTCTTCTACATATATTTCTTTCTAATACACGCACATTCCCAGGAAGCTGTTCGTAGCAGCTGCCTAACTCTGATACCTATTTACTGCTTGGTAAACAGTGCATCAGGTGAAAGAAATTCTGCCAGTTTGTTTCTGCCGTGACCGGGAATCATACCCAGGCCCTTAGAACTACGACCCTGTAGTTCACTTCGACCCCAAAGTGGTGTCCACTTTGCCACAAGGCCTTGTGCTTTCACACCTGTTTGAACTGAAAAAAGCATCACAGGATATAGTGTCCACTGTATTATAAAATGCTTGTATCCAGTATGTAATTTTCAATTTGCCATGGCTGTGCTATGCTTTGACTCTATATTGTGTCCCTTTTAATTCAGATTTTAAAGGAACATGTACCATGTGTACAAATAGATTTGGCATTATTTTTGAGTAAAAAAAAAAAAAAAAAGATCAGTGTTGCACAGAGCTCCAAAATATGTCCTAATGTCAAAGCTTAATGTTACTTATTATTTCAGGTTAAAAAAAACCAACAGCGAGCTGTTATGATCCTGGAGAGCAAGAACATACCTTTCATCACCATCGACATCACCGACCCAGGCCAGGAAGACGCCAAAGATTACATGAATGAAAATGCTAAGCCAAAAGGAAACAACAGGGTCCCCATGACACCACAAATTTTCAACGAGGCCGACTATTGTGGAGTAAGTTTGTGTGCTCGTTATCATTTTTTGATCAAATAATGTTTTGACCAGTTACTTTGCTGCATGTTTTTTTTATTTTATTCATTTAGCTTACTAAGAGTGAAGTACTGTACTGTAGTTGACTGGGACCCTTCAGCCTGCCACATAAGGCCTCAAATTGTTCTATAGGATATAGAATGTCGGTTCTATAGGATATAGAATGTCGGTTCTATAGGTTATAGAATGTCGGTTCTGTACGATATGGAATATAGGTTCTATAGGATATTGAATATAGGTTCTATAGGATATTGAATATCATTTCTGTAGGATATAGAATATAGGTGCTATAGGATATAGGTTCTATAGGATATAGAATATAGGGTATAGAATATAGGTCCTATAGCGCGTAGAACACGGGGTCCTATAGCGCGTAGAACACGGGGTCCTATAGCGCGTAGAACACGGGGTCCTATAGCGCGTAGAACACGGGGTCCTATAGCGCGTAGAACACGGGGTCCTATAGCGCGTAGAACACGGGGTCCTATAGCGCGTAGAACACGGGGTCCTATAGCGCGTAGAACATGGGGTCCTATAGCATATTTCCTTGCCCGAAACACTGTGCGTGTTAGTGGCTTTAGGCATAGTATGTACTAGCTCTATCTAGAAATCCAACATTGTTTGTAACTCATTTTGAATCTGTGTACTTTTACCTGAATAAACATTATCTTATATGCAACACTGATTATTAGTGTTCTTGGACACAATTAGCATTTATACATAACCCCTACTTAGGGAAAAAACCAATGTTAACATATGATCTTGAAAGACATTGTCACATTCAGGATACACTCTGGCAACAGCATCTAGTTGTCAGTGTGGCCCTTTTTTCCATTAATGAGGAAAAGGAATGGAAAGTTCCAAAAATGAAACTGAACTTGTCATCCCCTTGGTCTTAAAATCAGTTTACAATAAAATTTATAAGTAAAGCACAATCAAGACTAAGTTTGTGTTACCTAAGGAGATTCTGATTACAATTCAGCCACTTTGAATAATTGTAAAATGTTAAGAGGACATATTGACTCTTAGTGATAATGTATACATTATACAATAATATAGTACACATGCATTTTTTAAGACAAATTTACAGCCATATTACCTGGATAGTTCTAGTTAATAAATGAAAAGCAAAATTCTTACATTTCTTAAACTTTCAGGACTTTGATGACTTGGATATGGCAAATGAAACTGATTCACTTGGAGAGTTCTTAAAACTGACAGAGGAAGAGAAAAAGGGTATCAAGATTGGCATTACTGGTATCCTCCCTGAAGACAGAGCGAAGGCAAAGAAACAGAGTGAGACACCACAGTTGACCAATGGCGTTTCTGCCAGTCGAGAGGTAGGGGTGCACTAACCCAGCTTGCAATCGGCCTTGGATGTGGTGTATGTAGCCACCCACGCATCAGATTTGTGCTTTGGTGTTACCGTATATGATTGCTTGTTTAGTTGCAATGGGCTAACAATGAGTGCCAGTACTGTACCGTGAATGTGTTTTTTTTTTTTTTTAAATTGCATATAGATTTAACAAACTGCGTTTCATGCTACCATCTCCATAAATTACCCAAATAGTTCCTTATGTGCAAGTTTTATGCATTACTTATTTCTTTGTTTACTGCATAAGATTGATCTGCTCAAACAATTATAACCATGTGTATAATCTCAATCATCTCGTGTAGCCATATTTTCTAAACTAGTTATTTGACTCCATATTTATAAAATGACAAACGATGTATGGATTAATAGTTTGTCAAGTTAGAGCATTCAAATGTGTACTGAAGGAGAGTACATGTAACTTGTACATGTACATGTCTTGTAACTTTTATGTATCAAAGTATTTAGCATCACTTGAATACTTTATAAAAGTTCTGCATTCATAACTGTTATCTGTGTATCCAGAACAAGACAATTTAAGATTGCTTTCATAAACTTAGATGTTCAGAGCTAGGATTCAGAGAGCATTTGTATCCACTCAAAAAATCTGTACCTCAGACATGGTGGCTTAGTCTGCATTTAATGGTTTATGAGCTCCAATAAACTACAAAGTTACTAATAACATTAGTAACCTTGGGTTGAAAATGACCTCGTTGTGCAATTCATAAATACATAGGCAGGCCCCCCACCCCCTGTTTAATCAGGGTAAGAGAGACAGATCTTGCATACATGTAAGTAAGTGCTCTGTAAATGCTGGCCCAGGTTATAGTGCAATGTGTGTTGGTTAGTAAACATCAGTGCTGTTCCTCCTGTATCATGAAAGTTGATCATACTATCCCAGACAATAACTAGCACAAGAGCTTGGTCTTATAATTTGCTGGAGTAGGTTTCATAAATAGATTTAGCACTATCACATCTATAGATAGCTAATACTTGGCTGACCCCTCTTTGGTGTGTCCCAGTGCAACAGAACATTTCTAATACTGTACTGTATGTATTTAATTACCATATATAAATTCCATGGATCTAAAGCATTTACCCATGGGAAGATTGACAGAATATGTTGGTTTTCACTGTAATTTTTTTGTGAAGTGTTTACATAGACTAATAGTTTTGTACAGTACTGTATTCAACAAGCAACAAGGAATATTGGCTAAAAATTTGATAGAAAAGTTGCTCATAAGCTCAAAAATAGATTATTGCTATATGCATTATACTTTTCAATTGCACTTACTGTCCTATGTTTGCTGCTTATAAAGGAAATCTTTAATCTATGATGAGATGAGAGCTTTTTACGATAAAGTCCAGTAACTAAATTAGGACGCCCTTTACATTTGAACCTAAAAAAAAAAAAAATCTTAATTATAAACCCACTTGCTAGGATAAATTTATGCTGCTACACTTTGTTTGACTCGCTTTAATTTCCATACTGAGGTTTATGTTGGGGAAACAATCACACCATTTAAGTGTGTGCATAACGGCATAATTTTGAGATAAGCAATAATTTTTTTTTATCACTTTCAATGCTGCTTTAAATTTGTCTTTTGAGATTTCTGCATAATTGGGTGCATTACTAATGCTTGTTTTAATATTTTCTGAATACCATTTTTAAAACTAGCAGGTAATAAGCTGACCTAAGGAGTGTGTAGGGGTGTAGGAGACCTCTGCTATTCAAGACCAAGAAATAGATCACTGAAAAAAAAATTAAGTGTAGGCAACAGAAAAACATGTCTAATTATGGCTGGCTTTATTTAACTACATGAATCAGTTATGCACAAATGTTTATGTAGAAATATAAAGATTTTTAAATAAAATAATATTCTCACTAGCAAGTAAAATTATATTTTTTGTCTTACAGTAATAGGTATTGTATTATTTTGGTCATAAAGTAGGTATAATAAAAAAAAATTAAATTTAATCATGTTAAATTATTATTTTTACTTTCTAATACCTTGTGTATCAAAATTAAAATATGACCAACACAACCAGGAGTAATAATGCCTAGGTTAAAGTCCATGAAACAAAACATACAGTACTATTTTAATAGGCAGCCCCTCAAGTCCATATGTTTGGTGAAATGCCATTTTCATTGCTTTAAATATGCTTCTCTGTTGCATAATTCAATACAGTTGGTGTAACACGGACACATTATCTCCTGCACCTAATCTTGGCACACTGTGCTGTCCCTCCCTGACCCAGCGCGCCAAAAAATCCTAACCTACGTATTTTCACTATTCTCCCACATTACATCAAATTTACATCTTCAAAATGGTTCTGGTGTAGAGAGAATTATAAATTAAAATAATTTTGGCCATTCTCTAGGGAATGTGTGTTGATCGTCAAACTGCAGGTAATTTTACATGAACTTTTGTTTAGGTGATTAGATATGTACAGAATGCAGATTTACTAATAATGTCTATGGCAATACTGTTTACTTTATTGAATAATTTAACTATTATCATTATTACACTGACTAATGTGTCACATGCTTCATATAATCACAGTGCAGTATCCAAGAAGAATTTCTTGGAATACTGTACAGTATCCAAAAAGAATTTAAATAGGAATGATAGGGATTCCAGTTGAAATAGGTCTTGATCTTCAATTTGTATATACAGTGGTACCTCGGAATGCGAGTGTCCCTGTATGCGAGTTTTTCGGAAGACGAGCAGGATTTACTCCAAAAATATGTCTCGGAAGGCGAGGGTTACCTCGGGACGCAAGTTTGTTGATACGTGTACAGGCCGACTGGCGCGTGGTGGCATGGCGATCGCGCCTCAGTTTACCAGTGTCTCGTGTCCAGTGACTATCCCACCTGAATTCTTCACAAGGATTTACAGTTTTTTATCAGTTTTTTGGCCATTTGAGCATAAAAGTTGTCATTATATATCTTGCCATGGGTCTCAAGAAAGCCATTGGTAAGGTTCAACCTAAGAAAATAGCTGTGAGTAGAGGATGTCCCTTCTTGATTAAGAAAATGTGTGAAGTATGGGAAGAACTGCAAAGTTTTGTTGAAAAAACTCACCCAGATAAAGCTGTAGCAGGCCGTTGCATTGACCTTTTAAATGATAATGTGATGTCTTACTACAGACAAGTGTTAAAATGTAGGGAAAAACAAGTGTCATTAGACAAATTCTTAGTAAAACAAGCAAGTCCTAGTGGTATGCAGGCAAAATGTGCCAGAGTGTGCATACCAGTGAAGTCCTCACTACCTGATGTGATAATGGAAGGGGACTCCCCTTCCAAACAGTAACTCCTCTCTTCCTCCCACCTCCTCACCATCTTCCATACGCCTACAGCAATCAACAGCAAGGTAAGTAATAACTTGAACATAGTTTTGTAGGTTTATTTAGATGAATTAGGTATAAAAATTTAGTTTGATGTGGGGTTTTTGGGGTAGTCAGGAACGGATTAATTCATTTCCCTTTATTTCTTATGGGGAAATTAGGTTCGGAATGCGAGTTTTCGGAATACGAGGCGTCTCCAGGAACCAATTAAACTCTTAAACTGAGGTATGCCTGTACAGTACTATACTCAATACAGTAAATTGAAATTATCATTACTCCTTATCACAAAATAATTGAAGTTTATATATAGTAAATATGGAGAAGATCGAACTCGGTGTTATTTTCTACACAATTGAACATAAACTGTAAATACCCGGCAAGCTTAAATTTTCTAGCATTTTTTTTTAGTCATTACAAAATTAAGGATTTCATCCTCAGTCACCAGTAGAAATGCCCACTATTGGAGAATAAAATTTTAAGATAAACGAGTCAATTTTTTCTCCATGCACTTTGTTTATCTTGTACAGTAGTCAAAGTGGAATGAATAAGTTGGTGAATATTAGTACTGTATTCAGACATTTCCAGAGTCGAAAGAACCTAAATTTGAATTCATCTACTGTCAGTGTCATTCCTTGATAGTCATCCTTGCTATACAAGCTTAAGAGAGACCACCAAGATCCAACATTAAGGACCACTAATAGTCAATATATTTATGCTCATAAAAATAAAACTTAAACTTACTGGATGTTGGTGGCGAGACTAGTAGCTTCAATAAGTGAAAAATTGTATTGTAATTATTAGTTTTGTGCATCGGAATTTGTAATGTATTAAAACAAATCTTTAATGGTGATTCTCGTGAAGCATGTTACAAATCATTTGTGAATTAACCATACAACTTGTCTTTTATGTTCAGTGTGTTCAGTCTAATGATCATTAATAAGTTTCCAACAAACTGGTCTTATATCTATGTTAACAATCAGTAGGTTAAGAGAACTACAGTAGTTTGTAACAATCTTTTTCTCTCTGTAAAATATATATTATGCATGTATTTTTGTTTTGTTTTTAATTGTACTTCCAGTAATAAAGCTCTTATCTTTAGACATCTAATTAACATCTTTCATTATACTCTTCCAAATTGTTAACTAATATACTAGTATATTGGTTTAGTGCTTAATGTTACATAAGGACCTCTCAAAGTAACAACAGTTGACTAACTACCTAACAGTGTTTCCAATATTCTATTAACTACAGTATTTAAAAATCTACAGGATATCTCACAAATCTGGAACCATGAGATGAAATTGTTAAACACCTTATATTGTATTTTTATTTTATACATAGACTGTGACCAATGTGTGTACCATCACGGATACCTCATCTACATCTCTGGTCAACAGTCAGTGTGAATGATGTCAAGAGTGATGTTTTCAGACTTATGGGACACCCTGTGTATTAATATTCCACTTAGGTGTGAGTTAATTATGTGGAGCTGGAAATAACAATACCTACCATAACCAAAAAATGTGTATAACAGGAAATATCACAGAATGCTTCATTGCTTTTGTTGATTATCAGTGCTTCGTTATGTTTGCTATCGCAGTGGCTTCGGTATTAAAAGTGCCAAATACAGTACAGTATAGCTAAATGTGCAAAAATTGTATTAAGAATTTTTTTCAGATATATGAATTTGCTTTAATTTGGAATATCCAAGTAAGGGTTGTATAAAAGTCGACAAGACAATTTGAGAGAATAGAGAAACCAAAGATGTTTCGGGTCAAAAGCATGAGAATATGAAAGCTAAAATATTTATATTTTGTATTGATAATTTGATGGGGAGAACCTGATGTAAGCAAAGGTTTTCAACGTCATTTATTTGTTTCAGTAGTGTGATTTTTTCGTATATCGAACACTATGTACTAATTAAGATATATGGTACAGTACATGGAATACTGAGAACCTGTTCTTACCTTTCCTCAGGGCTCAATCAATAAAATTTGTTGTGGAAAAATTAACACTACTGTATTGCTTATTTTGTTGGAAATTGTTTGCATTTGCGACTGGTTTAATATGACAATTAATAAATTTTATATTTGCATAAACAAATTAATACATAAACATAACATAAAAAGCCTCGAATATAAAAGAATAAAAATTTGGTATTCCAGGATTCTTGCTTCTAATGTGGGTTGTAAAAAGAAATCGATGGATATACTGTAAAGTTATGTTTTATTTAATTTGTTCTCTTATTAGTCATTATTCTTAAGTCTGATTGCCCAATTATTTATAGGACAAGGCACTACAGTAATTCCTTATGGGAGGGAGCATTACTATTTCATGGTAAAGGTATACTATATTTTGAAGTGACCATTAAAGTCTGACTAGCATATGAAGTGAAAGCAGCGAGACTCCTTTCAGGTAAGAGAATTAAAATGAACACCCTCATATTTACAAACATTTTGCTAATATTATCATGCTAATTTCTTTACTATAAGTATATAGAAACCACAAGATGAGAGTAGACTTTATTTGTAGACAACTTTTTGCCTGCAATGGCTTTGTTGATGTTTTTCTAAATCTCATTAGCATCTTGTGATCTCTACATCCATAATAAGTACAGGTCTAATAATTTTTAGTATTTAAGGTTCTTTTTGTGTAGATTTACCTAACATTATTTTATAGTAATTAAAAGTATATTGCATAGCATTGGTCAGGGATATATTCCCATGTAAGTAAAGCCGTTTATATGCTGATCAGTAACACCTGTCAAAATGTCTCGTTCTATATACACACATTATCATAACCACATTTTCCACTTTCATGGGACAAGGTGGCATCCATCTAGAAAGTGTGAATATTATACTGTAATCCAGTGAAAGGTAACATAAAAAAAAACTATTACATTTTATTATTTACACTAATTATATATCATAAAAAATGCACCACCACACACTGTAAGAACAGGTGTACAGTACTACTTGAGTATTGTCATATACAATGCAGTACATAAATACTTACTGCATATTGTTCTCCCTCGCAAATTTCTTCCACATAGCTTTGTCCTTTATTATATCCCATGTGTAACACACTTGTTTCCCACTTTTTCCCACAACAGCTCCCCACTTCATCCTCCTAACATTTTACAAGTAATTTACACTGCAAGAAGGTGTAATTAATTTGCCCATCATTATTAAGTATAGAAGAGCATGTACATTTGGGAACACAAATTATGATGGAAAAAATAATGTTCATTCTGTATTTTTAGAATGAAGACGAGGCTCATGTTGAAGCCACAACTGACGCAACAGACGTGTCGGCAGAAGGTAACGTAATGTTCTAGTTTGTTGATTTACTGATAAGGCCTCAATGTAAACCTATTTACCTCAACTCTTATAAGGCAATCATAAAGACAAAAAATGTATTTTTTTAATTTTTTTAATTTTTTTTTTTAATTTTAATTTCTTATCTGGTGGTTACATGTACTTCCGGACAGTTATTCTTGACATATTTCATTTCAAAATGTCCTTCAGTCACAGACGAAGGACTGACAGATGCTGTAGAAGACAAAATAGACACAGAAGCACAAGATGGGGAGATAGAAACAATGGTAGAAGAGGGTGAGGAAGTGGTAGATGAAGAGATAGGAGGAGCAGGAGAGAGACAAGCCAATGAGGGTGAGGATGCTGGAGTACCAGTAAAAGAGGAGGAAGCAGAAGGACCTGGAGGAGTTTGGGATGATGATGCAGTAGCAGACATTAATGAAGCTGACACTGAAGGTGGGAAAGAAAACCTGACCAAAGTACAAACGGAAGAAGTCGAAGCTGAAGGTAGTTGCAAAGAGCGTGTGGCTGTGTGGAAGGTTACTGCAAATCTCCAGCTTCTGTAGTCTAAGCTTCTCAGAATTAACTGATTAGTTTGCATGTCTACTTTCCAGGAGTATGAATACATTATGCTCTAATATAGGACACATTTCTTTTTGCTCTAAACATTTTCCGGTATTTGTAGTACAGTACTGTATACTGTATCGTATTAATGTAGAAAATTAATAATTCTGTACCTGTATTCAAGCAATAGTAGCAACTTATAATGATGACTGGGCTCTTTCATAATAACGGTGGCTGTTACTGTTGTAAATACTGTATTGTAGGAGAAAGTGGAAACACTGTACAGTAGAATATTTTGCCAAGTAACCTCTATAGTTGCCGAGTAACTCAAAATCAAATAACAATGCAGTCAAGCTTAAAAGCTTACTAATAGAGTACTAATATAAATTTTATAATACAATAGATTGACTCTGAGCAGCACACAAAATACATCAAAAACTACTGTTTGTAATGGTACTGGACTGTATTTGGAAAAAGAGTAACCTCAAATAGTCAATACCAGTGCTATTTGTGTTCAAATAAGGAGTTTAATTTTCACATTCATTAAATTGTTTTATGTATGCAAATTTAGTGTGCAGTTTAATTTCAATCATGTTTCTGATTATGCACCTAATGTTAAGTATTAACCAGTTAACAAATATTAATTTATAAGTGAAAAATTTAAACTTATGATAAATTATGGAAACATTATTATTCAGTATGATCATATTACAGAATATAATTTAATCACTTAAGTGACTATTGCCTTAAATGTTTTCCAGATTTAATTTTTAAACCCTTTCACTGCGCCAATTTTGTAATATGCAGTTTGATCCTATTTGTTTTGTTAACTATTTTAGCCAGGTGCACCATGATGTATATACCTGCACAGTTTAAGGGTTAACTGTCTATATTTATTAAAATGATCTTTTAAGTACTGAACCAGTAAATTTAAAACGATTAAGTGGATTTAAAGTACTCAAAATTAGTGAATGGTCCTACAGCTATTGATAAGAAAATTAGTATAATTTTGCTAAATATTTGTTTAATTATTAGATTTTTAATACTACTTGATGTATTTAACATGTTTATGGTTTTAATTTGTTGAGGACAGGAAGCCTGTTAGGCTGATTGAGGTAAACTACCGACCTTTCACAGGATGCAAACCAAAATGCAGCAGGAATGTGAAGGGACGACGAGACGTTTCGGTCTGTCCTGGACCATTCTCAAGTCGATTGTGTGATTCTCGTTGTCCCTTCACATTCTAGTGTGTGGTCTGGTCATCATACTTTAGCCACGTTATTGTGACTCATCGCCTGCATGCAGCAGGAATTTACTTTTATGTGAACAGGTACATCAGGTGAAAGGAAACATGACTAAATGGTTGTCCTGCTGCAGGAATTAAACACAGGACCTCTTGAGTTGGTGACCCAACTGCACTGACCATTGTGCAGTTAATCTTCTTATTTTGTCAGTTTTCATGGATTTTCTTAATCCTTTCCTACCTATAAACACTTCACTAAAAACACAGTGGCCAGTAATCATTGGTGTTTTTATCATTAAAGATGATGGTATAAGTGAGATCTGAAATTATCACTTTGTTCTCTAGTAAATCATGTCTTTTGTGACACTGATCTATAACCCCAACCCTCCTTACAAAATGTAGATAAAGCAATTCTGATCACTTGTGGTGATGGCAGCATGTGTATGCAATAGATGGAGAGGGCATGGTAATGTATGTAGGTTTTTTTTTTTTTTTGCAGGGATATTCCTGCACGGGCTTTAAGCCTCTGGCTGGCCTAAGTGTTGCTTGTTTCTGTTTTACTTGGGCGGAGTATGAGTTGTATGTAGATGAATTTGTAGCTGTGGGTATTGTTGCATTGAAGAGGATATGGCTATGTAATGGTATGTATGTAGTTGCTGCAGACTTGGGATAAAATGGACCCTTAGGGTCACTGTGTGCAAATCGATCTTTCCGAAATATCTCACTCGGTTGCTACATAAGGGAAGATCACTAGGTAACCACATCCTGGTTAGGAAGATCTTATCCAGCTAACACCCTTGTTAGGATCTGGTGTAATCAAAGTTGGTCAACATTCTGCACCGATGCTGCCAGACACTTTAAACTATCACGAGTGAGTCTTGTTAAAAAAAAAAAAAAAAAAAAAAAAAAATGAATGCCGGAGACACTGTTAAATACTCATTTTGATTCAAAACATAGTTGTAGCTATGCATAAAGAAAGACTGCCAAGTATCTTTCTAGCTATCTACTGAATACCCACTAGATTAATGCCCTAGCTTGTCACTAGGTGCCAGCACCACACCACAATAGTACCCCCTAGTCCAATTTCCTCGCATTCTGTTTTGATGGCCTTGACTATAGGTTGTATGGGCAGATGGAGGTTAAAAACTGTTTGTACAGTGAACTTGTGGTACATTAGTGAACTCCTCTTTGTGTGTGATGGCAAGTACATTGCATGCAGGCATGTGGACTTGACTAGTGGCAAGTTATTTTCTTTACACCTGGTCAGTTAGGGCTTTTCAGCAGAGATGATTCTCTTATGTTTCACTACTATAGTTACAGTTCCTAGATACTTTGTACCAGATTTGTAAATTTAACTAACTAGAAAGCATTTAAACAAAAAATTACCATTAATTCATTTACCTGTAATATGGAGCTATGAAGAGTAAATTTTTTTTATATGGAGTTATATAATAATAATATAGAAAATATATTTTAAATTTTAAAAATATATATATATATATATATATATATATATATATATATATATATATATATATATATATATATATATATATATATATATATATATATATATATATATATATATATATATATATATATATATATATATATATATATATATATATATATATATATATATATGTCGTACCTAGTAGCCAGAACTCACTTCTCAGCCTACTATTCAAGGCCCGATTTGCCTAATAAGCCAAGTTTTCCTGAATTAATATATTTACTATAATTTTTTTCTTATGAAATGATAAAGCTACCCTTTTCTCTATGTATGAGGTCAATTTTTTTTTATTGGAGTTAAAATTAACGTAGATATATGACCGAACCTAACCAACCCTACCTAACCTAACCTAACCTATATTTATAGGTAAGGTTAGGTTAGGTAGCCGAAAAAGTTAGGTTAGGTTAGGTTAGGTAGGTTAGGTAGACGAAAAAACATTAATTCATGAAAACTTGGCTTATTAGGCAAATCGGGCCTTGAATAGTAGGCTGAGAAGTGCGTTCTGGCTATTAGGTACGACATATATATATATATATATATATATATATATATATATATATATATATATATATATATAAAATATTTTTTACATCTTGCAATTGACCCAAACTAGCCCAAGTAGTCATGTAGAGTACAGTATGTAGTTTTAAGCATACTTTAAATATATATTAGTAAATAGTTGACTACATGGTTTCTGGACCGATACGAGATAAATAGCAGGTCCCCATTTCCGATTACATATGGTGAGCAAACTGACACAGGTACTACAGTATTAGTTACTGTATAAATGATGATTTTTTTAATTTGTTCTTTATTGGGTATTAATGATAAATACTTTGCAGTTTTACCATTAATAGAAATTTTAAGGGTAAAATCAATCTCAAAATGTCCTCATATTGGTTTGAAACCTAAAACATTTATGGTCAGAAAGTTTAACTTTTTGTACTGGACAGTGTAGCTCTCGTTCAATCATCATTTGTGCAGTACAGAATTTCAGATTAAAATAAATATTTAATCAAAACAATTTAGAGAATCTAGCATTGATCTCGCAAAACTCTGTTGCACTACCAATTGTCAAGGACAGGAAGCCTGATGGTCTTTCCAGGAAGACCAGCACCGTCTGTCATACAATATTGAGGTCCCAGTAGGCCAATGACCGACATTTCCAGGATGCAACCCACATCACTTGCCAAAGACCCAGGATAAATATTTACTGCAAGATATTTACTGCAAGTTACATCAGGTGAAAGGAAACTTGCTCAAATTTTTCACCCTTACTGGGACTCAAACTTGGATTAAAATGGTTGGGTACCTAACATGGTACAGGGCACAAAATACTGGAGGAGAATAGACAACGTGGACAAGGATAGGTTTTTTAAAGTGATACAAAATGAGAGAAGACAGGTGGCAGCTGGATAGTGTAAAAAAGTCAGAGAAAGGCAAACACTACTACCCTGTGCAGGTGGTAAATGGATCGAATGCAATGCAGGTACATGTTGTTGAAGGCCCCTGCCATCCATAAATGTATGTGCCAATGCAACAAAGCACATCTTTACTTTCTAGTTGTTAAAGTTTTAGGTGCAAAAGGCTAGTTGGCGGGGTATATAGAGCTAGACCGCGCTCCCTGTAGTCACTATTAGATAAGCACTGCCACCCCCCACTACATGCACAGGCCCCATGTTTACAAGTCGCTCTGCTCTATTATACCAGCCTGTACTCATTACTACATTATGAACGTTAACTGTAGAATTACAGGTGAAGCATCGACACACCATCAGTTACATACACACACTCGCATACTCTGTACAGTGTACTGTACTTTAATTTTCATGCCACAGCAGCAAACGGTATTTTATATTACTTTATTGCAAAAAGATATGTAGAAATCTGAATTTGCATAAACTTACTTTGAATATTGCATTGTCAAAATCTAATACACATTTCTGTCTATTCTTAACATAACATATCTTAACTCTTGGTTTAATCATTTGCAAGTACTGTATAAATCTGTAAACTACATACTGTCAGCAGGCATGTCAAACTGAGAGTTCCCCAAGGGCCATATGTGTCACATCTGTGTTGTCATGAGGGCCACATACACCTGACTAATTGAAGTCATTTAGTTTAAGTTTAAATTATAAAAACTGCAAATTTTGCCCATTAAATGACCGAATTACAGTATCCTTTGTGCGGGTCGCATGTTTCACATGCCTGCTGTACAGTATAAGTTGTTTTGTCAAGTTACATTTTGTGATAAAATGCTGTTAACTTGAAACCTGTACTGTAGTATAAATGTCTGTCATCAATAGTTAAATTTCAAAGCTGTAAAAAATACTGTAATAATTCTTTTTCATTTCAGCATAAGAGGTAAATTGGATACGGGATCCTTGAAGAAACCAAACACTTTCGAGAACCAGTGATCACGTGAAGATTCTGCAAGGGGGTTCATGGCAATCCAGTGGTACTGTATTTAGAAGCTTGGAAGAAGTTCAGCCAGTGAGACGACCTGATTGCATTGTAATGCCCAACTTTCTAAATACATATATATATATATATGTGAACTTTCAGTTACATTATATGGTGGTTAGTTTCACTACTTAAATTAAATACTGTACTAAATAGCTGGTGGCTTGGGTTAGGTTACTACTTAAATCAGTCTGGAACTCCCAAGTTAGCCTCACTCAAGAGGATTGTCAGATACCACTGTCTATAATTGCTCACAACCTATTCATTTAACAATGAGGCTGATTCCCACTTCATGTGCTGAAAAAAAGAACTTCTCCATTAGTTTACATTCACCAGCCTATTTCACCTTGTTCCTAATTAGCTTCATTGTTATTTCC